>NC_041220.1:128044704-128049820 GCF_002837175.3 Physeter macrocephalus | reverse complement strand
TCCCGGACCGGGGCACGAACCCGTGTCCCCGGCATCGGCGGGCAGACTCTCAACCACTGCGCCACCAGGGAAGCCCCACCATAAGTTCTTTTGGTGCAATAATATAGGCATTCGATCTGAGAACTGGTAATAAGTCATTTGATGTAAATTTCAATAGAATCTAAAATGGAAATAGTTGAATCAGTGGGGAATATAGCCCATTAAAAATGAAATAAAATTGGTGAAATAAAAGAAGAAAATGTGTATCAAGATGGAAAGTAAAAGAAAATGTGTCAACTTAAGCCAAAGGAAATGTATCTGGGGGAAATCAGAAACTAAAAAAATTCATGAGAAATGTGAAGAACCTGGCCTGGACATAGGCAGAGTTCAAGTTATCCCTAGATTCTAGAAAAAGGATGTTCAGAAATAGCAGGAAATATATGTTTAGGGAGCCACTGCAGGGATGAATAAATGCCAATTGTTTTCATTGTCTTTGTTACTCTGTTTAAGTTCCAGTGAGGTTAGCCTGGGTCATACCCCCCATCTCTTAAGAGGGAGAAGATGGACATCTAATTGTATTCTTGAAGATAGTATCCAACAGGAAATACAGAATTCTCAAGAGGGAATCAGGGTGTTATTAGGAAAGGGAAATAAGTGCTAGGAAACCCCAACTAGGAAATGCCAGTTATACTGCTTAAGTAAACTGAGATGTATCAAGAACTGTGAAAGCTCTGAGATTTTACTCTACTTGCAAGCTCACAAGTCACAAGCCTGCCACAGTTTCATAGATGCCAGCAGAAGACACAAGACTTCTGGATCAGAGACAAAAGACTTTATTACGCATACCACAGCAGGCAGCATGAGCTTCATGTTTGCTTTGGTTCTCCCTGTCCCTAAGCTCTACAGGGATGATAGGGAGGCAGGTCCAGAAAGATGCTACATGCACAGTGGTTGTACATCAAATCTAAGGAACTCAGAGCCTGGGAAACCCTCATTCTTATAAAGGGGCTGCTAGCAAACTTGCCCAATCCTTACCCTGGAGGGAGCCATTGTCTTTATTATTTTGGACAGCAAAGAAATCTGCCCTCTGAACTGGAAGGAGATAGTCTATCTCCAAGGCTGTTTGCCAAACAAACATCTTTGAAAAGCTAGTGCAGAACAAAATACGTCACAAGACAGGCAGAAACATGAGAGATCTAGGGAGAATTGTCTACCAGCAAGGTCAGAGGATGAGCTGACAGAGGCAAAGGAACACTGATAGATGAACGTCTGATTCAAATCAAAGATGGAAGGAAAGCCAATGTTAAAGACATTAAAACTCAAGTTCAAAAGGACTAGAGGATAAAGATTAAGGACAAAGAGCTGAAAGATTTGGGTTTTGTAGTTTCAGAGAGACCAAGGTGGTGGTGATGGTGCAGGTGTTGGTGGAGTCCTCAACCCCCGATTGTCACTTGTTTGGATCAGACAGGCTTAGAACACCAGGAACAGGGTGGACATTTTGTCAATTTGTGCCTCCATCTGTTTGGTAGAACTTGAGGAATTATATAAATGTATTTATGAAGAAGATACAGGAACATGTTGAAATCAGGCAGAGCTCAGTTTGGGATTCAACCAAGAGATCAGCTCTACACCATTGCCAAATGACAGAGCTCTTACCCATGATGCTGCAATGAATGAGCTGTTCTTTGGTTAATTCCCAGAGTAGTACCTGGGCCCTGAATAATTTCCTAAGAAGGAAGAAGACTGTGGCCATTGTGCTTTGAAATATTTTCCCCATGGAGCCTAACTATGTATGATATAGATATCTTCTCTGTCCAAGCTTACAGGTACTTCTTGGGAGGAAAAAAAGCCATTCTCTGTCAGTACAGATCCCAGCCCTTCCCACAGGGCAGTGATGAGAGTGCAAGTGTGGGCCTTGAACTAAGAGTGACACCCTAGAACCTTAATGGGAGAAGATGGGCAAGTGTGGGCAACATCCCTCATTATCCTATTATCTCTCTTGTAATGTTCCTCTTAGGAGTATTTGGAGAAACAGTTCTTGGTTTCTGTTTTAAAAATATGTCAATGGCTTAAAGGGTAAAAATTAGTATTAAAGAAAAAACAGTCTGAAGGTAAACTTTTTTTTAACTGAAGCATACAGTAATATAGATTGAAAAGTCAGGATTTAAAGCAGTTAGCCCCATAAAGGTAGATACTTCTACCCAATCAATTTAAAATTGTTCTACCTAAACAATTTAAAACATATTTCAAGGGAAAAAAAATTCTCAGTCAATTTTGGAAATTAAGCAATGAAAAGCTAATGAGAATATAAAATAAAACTTATATTAAGCAAGAAATGTGTAATCACTTATAAAGTCATATAGAAGCTTTATCCAAAGCATTTCCTCCTTTTTTGGTAGTGACCCTATTCCAATCTTGAGTAATGAATTACTCACAGTACTTTGTAATATATCAAAGAGAATTTTGGCCTCATTGTGCTAAAGCTGCTATTTAGTATATATTTCAGTCAAATACATTCTGCATTTGAGAATGAAGATTTGAAGGTGATACAGAATTTCTAATGGATAAAAAAGAATTTTTAAATAAGAATAACTATTCCTCTAAGTTTTGAAAATGCATGTATGGATTGGTTTAAAAACCCTCACATTTTTTTCAATTAATTGGTTGTTAGTTGGGAACATTATCTCTGAAATGAATGTTGTTATAATCCTGCTTAAATCAATATTTTTATTGTAAAATTTACCTTGGATCAAAGGATTTCCAAACCCAGTTGGCCATCAGAATCACTTTAGCAACTTCCCAATATTTTCTGAAAATCAGTTGTGCTTGTGAAGCACTGCCTTGGGTCATCTAGTTCAACTTCTGCCTTTAACAGAATGACTCAGAAAACTTAGTCTCAATCATAGGACAGATCTTCTTAAGCCAAGCTGAATGATTTCCCATCCCCACCCCAATGTCTAAGATTCTTTGTTCCACTTTTCACATTGATTATTCTGACATTCTTCGTTCCCCACAAGGGAATCCAGAGTGAACTTGGATTATTTCAAAGGACAGTGGATCGTATTTCCTTTTTCAACCTGTCACACTATGAACAGAAATGCTTCTGTTTCCCTGTCAGAGATCAGTATAGAAAACAGCAGTGTATAACACAGTGGTCTACAATTTTTTAATCCAGTTTTTCAAGTGAAGAGAGATAACCATACTATATGAAAATACAACCATGACACATATGAAATACATTATGAACCTCAAATGTGCATAGACTAAACAGTATTATTGAGTTTCCCACTATCTGTAATCATATCTAAATACCTAAGAGATCTAAGTTTCTATATGAAGAAATCAATCTAATAATTAGAGCAAGAATTTGCTCAAATGCAAACAAACTTTTTATTTTGCTTGCAAAAATGGTTCGAAGTTCCTGTGTATTCTTTACCTGATTCTCCCAATGGTAACATATTACATAAACATAGTACACTTATTAAAACCAGGAAATTGACATTGAAACAATTATAAAAAGCTATAGAATTTATTTGTATTTCACACGTTTTTCATGCACTTTCTTCATTTTCTTAATAGTTCTATGAAATTTTATCATGCACATAGATTCATATAACCACCACCACCACAATCAGGACACAGAACTGTTCCATCATCCCCCAAAAACTGTCACCTACTCTCCCTTTATAACCACACTTTTCCCACAAACCAAGCCCCTAGTTGCTACAATGACAAACAAATTCAGAAATAAGTTTGATTTAAAAACCCAATATCACTGAATTGCATATATATATTCATTAATGAAATTGCCTAGCTTTGTGTTGAAAAGCCAGTGATTACTTCTCGTACAAACATGAAATGCAAAGCAGCAGTTTCCCTTTCTCTTCTGAATATTTTGCAAAAGTTACAAGATAAACACTAACAATATCTGCATGCTTCATTTTCAGTGAAATTAGAAGTCAGATAATTCAGACTCCATTAAAAGGGTCAGGTCTGCCATGAGCAGGTAAGAGTGCCTCCAAATTTCTTGCAATGAAGAGCAGCAAATATTGTTTCAGGGAAATTGCATAGCAAGATGGGCCAATGACAGCAGATCCCAGATAATCTAAAAAAAAAAAAGGCAGCAAAAAAGCACTTTCTTATGGTAAGGGATCCACCTGAGGTAACCAACCTATACCTGCTGCACACCTGGAGAGCTAATGTTTAATATTATTCAAATAAGTTTGGAAACCTGGATAACATGAATCATTTCCTTAGAAAATATAATTTACCATGAATGACCCTGGAAAGAGTCTTAAAAATCTAAGCATCTTATTTCCATAGAAGATATATGGATATCTTGGGAAAAAAAGGAAGCAAGAGTAGATGGTTCACAAGGAAACTCTACCTGATATTGAGCAGAAAATTCGAATGTTTTTAAAACTGTTCTAAAATGCTGTTAAAAAACAAACAAACTTCCTAATACTTTGTATGCAGCTTCATATTGCATGGTTCCAATACACATGAATTTCAGTTATTACAGTTTAGTTAAATAACACCAGTTCCTCAACAGCAGGGTTCAAATTTCAGTCACCATGATATATTAACTATGAATAATTGTATAAAGTAAAAAACTTCACTGCTAGCTCTTTAGCCCACAAATCATTATGTACATAACAGATATGCATTATGATCAGTGATCATCATGTCACCTTTTCAAAGTCTGTTGGTGACTGGTTGATTGGTCACTGAGTATCTGTTACTCACTTCATGAACAGACAGCAAAACATATAATTGTGTTGCTTTCTTATCTCCCAGTGATAAACCCATGCAACATTTTTCAAAAATGGATTATCGAAAGAAGAAATTGGCCAACAAAGATTAGTGTGACAAAGACATGGAAATTGATGATGCTGGAGTGAAAGTGGATGAAATTAGAAGATTTGAAAATGGCAACAGCAAAGCAAAGATAGGATGAGATCTAGATCTGCATGATGTTATGGTACAAACCATGTTGAAAAAGTTTGATGAATATAAGAACTAAGCTAAAGTTGCATTAACATCTTTTAGTTTAAAATTTACTAAGCACATGGGGCTTCCCCGGTGGCGCAGTGGTTGAGAGTCCGCCTGCCGATGCAGGGGACGCGGGTTCGTGCCC
>NC_041220.1:128034961-128044545 GCF_002837175.3 Physeter macrocephalus | reverse complement strand
AAAAAAAAAAAAAAAAAAAAAAAAAAAAAAAAAAAAAGAAAAGTTTACTGAGCACAGAAAGCCACTATGATTGAAACATAGAATTTGCTTCTACTTTTAAGCGGAGACTGTAATAAAAAATCCCAACCAGTTTAGCTAGGATTCAAGCTAAAACATTCAAGTTCAAGTTAGTTGCTGCATTGAAAGAAAACAGGGAGCATGAGGAGACCGAAAAGAGCTTTTGCTGCCAGTAAAGGCTGGTTTTTGTTGTCTCAGAAGATAGTGTAAATTGACTTATGTGAAGTTATCGGTGAAACTGTTAACACCAATAGGTATGCTGCTGTGAAATTTGCACCCAGATTCCAAGGATTATTAAGATCACTGTGCAGGGTTTCAGTATGCATGGTCATTTTTACAGTTTCACACTATAGTGCAAAGTGAGGACTGCCAGTGTAAACTGATACCAAATCACGGCAAAGCTTGCACAAAAAGAAAAGAACAGACCAACAGACTGATCTCACTTATGATTTCTGATGCAAAAAATCTTAAGTAAATATCAGCAACCAGAAGCCCACACCACATTAAAAAATATTTTATTATAACCAGTGGGGTTATTCCAGGAATTCAAGCAAGATTTGATATCTGGAAAGCTATTAATATAGCAGTTCTTTTAATTTCATACCTAAAGAGAAAAACATATATATTTCATGGTGGCTGAAAAGACATATGACAAATGACAACAATAGTTCTTGATAAAAACACTATGAAATAGAATAAAATTTGTTTCTTAGTATAAAAGTCAGCTTTATGCTTAATAAAGAAATGAGTTACCTTCCCACTAAAGTCAGAATAAATCAAGAAAATTCACTATCACCACCATTATTAATATTGTTCTGACATTAGTAGCCAACACAATTAGAAAAAGAAAAAAAAAGTTGCGTTTGTAAAGAAGGTAAAATCACTGTGTGCAATGTCATCATATTCTTGGAAAAACCCAAGTGAATCAACTGAGAAGCCACAGTAGGCAATTAGAGATTTCAATAAAGCAATAAGGACACAATTAACACATATTTTCAGTAATTTTCAAACATACAAAAAATAACCAAGTGGAACATATAGTGAAAGAAGTACACTAAAATCGCATTTTTCCTCTATCAGAATGACAAAACTCCCCCAATTTGATATTTAAAAGACTTTTTTCTTTAAAGTCTGTGAGAAAGTAGGCGTGCTCATGTATCAAAGGTGGGCATAAAACTGCTGCAATCCCTATGGAAAGCAATTTACTACATAAGAAAACTGCAAACTCATTTACTCTTTGATCCCACAATCCCACTTTTATAGTTTATCTGCAGATATGCCTATACATTTTGAAATGATGAAGGTACACGTTTATTCACTGAAGCATTGTTTGAATAATCGAAAGAGTTGGCAAACAAAAACGAAAGCACAGCAACGAAATTAAAATTGAAATGGTGGGAAGTTTGAAAAATGTCCATCAATAGGAGACTGATTAAATAAATTATTGCCTATCTATACAATGGACACTGCAAATAAGAAAGAGACAGTTCAATGTAGTAACATAACACTAAGGAATCTCCAAGATATTTTGGCCTGTGAGGAAAAAGCTTAGTGCAGAACAGTGTGCCTGCTACGTTTTGCATAAGAAAGACCACAAGATCTGCAGGAAACAATCTTGTTGAGCTCACAGATAGGAGGCGGAGAATGGAAACCCATGAGGCCACGGTGGAGGCAGACTTTTAAGCTGGATACCGCTTATTTATTTACCAAGTGAGTTTATTCCCAATTCAAAAAGAAAAGTCAATGAAACAATTTTTTTTAACTTATTCTCTAGGTCAATATTTTAAAATATTATTCATTCACTCAAAGCCCATCTCTTCTTTTTCCTGCATGTAAGTAGGCCCCATTTGCCAATTTGTACATCGGCGGCAACCCTGCCACGGTGATTCATTAGGGCATCACTTCAGCGTACCCTGGTTGCAACCGCATGAATTAGCTAAGGATGTGAAACTGTTTCCTGCCTGGGCGGCAGGCCTGGAGAAAGATGTGAACTTCTCAAGTCAGCCTTAATTTCAAATCCAGAATCTACCATTTCCTAGCACTATGACCTTAGGCAAATTCCTTGACCTCTCTCAGCTTCAGTTTACTTTTCCCAAAAAGAAGATAATAATATCTTCACTGCAAGGTTGGGAAGATTAAAGGAGTTAATATATACAACACCTATGTGACTTGCCAAGTTTAACAAATGATATTCTAAATTAACCGGCTTATTCATTCATTAATAACTTTTGTAGTGATTGATGATCTGGTTAAGTGTGAATAGTCCTGATTTAACCTTTATCCATATCAGATTTTTGATTTTTCTGGTATTGTGACTAAAACTATTGATAAAGCCTGTGCAAGTTCAGTCTCGGTAACTAATTGAAATGAACAGCATATTCCTTCATAAAATGTTGACTGATTGCTGGTTTATGGATTTCTTGGGACAAGTTAATTCCATCAAAACAACTAAATGGATTTTTCTGTGCAGACTTTTTTTTCCCCGGACTAATCAGGATTAGTTGTAGTGTACACAGCTATATGCTTTGATTTAGCCTCTAAGACAGCACAAAATTTTATACCTCATAAATGCCGTGTTAGTAATCAAGGTAAAGTAGAGATAAATTTTTAAAAAATGGACAAAAGCCAATTAAAAGCCAAACTAGCATTAGCAATAAGCTTTCTCTTCAAAGACTAATAAATATTCTGAAATATTCTACTTAGGAAAATGAAACCTCAGGTTAGGTCCTTCAGTGGGAACATGTGATTTATTGGGGAATCCCCATGAAGAGACTGATGAGACTTGTAGAAACTAGTGATAAAACTTACAGCTGTAAGTCGAGATTTACAGGTGAGACATAGGTACACACTTCTTCAAAGTGATAGCACTTGTTCCCCCAATTAAATTTCTGAAGAATTATTTTGAAATTTCAAGTCATAAGTGGATAGTTATCTTTGAGAACAATCTATAAGGGAAATAGTATTGCAAGATCTGTAGTTGTGTTTGACTGAGCACAGTTTTGCAATTTAAAAAAGCCAAAGGACAATGCAAATTGTAATACGGACTAAACGAACAAAACTAGCTTTCTCTTTTCTTCTCATTTTGCCTTTATTGGATGAAGGCACTTTTCGCCAGGTTCTGAGAAAAAAGAGGTCTTTAGAACCACACAGATTGATAATAATATCAAAAACGGCCCATTCATTGTCCCTAAAAAAATATTTAAAACATAGGGTATATAGAAAGCAGAAATGACCAGGGTTATTATTTTCAATTTTCTTTTATTTGTGGTAAAAGCTTTATTTATTTATTTTTTTCATGAAAAGAGCCTCTCCCTTTGATGTCCATTTGCAGTTCCTGTTAGCCTTTTATAGGGAACTTGTGCCTGCACTGAAGGTGAATTCTTTTAATCCAATTATAAACAGAAAAGCCATAGTAAAAGAGGGGAAAAAAAGTCACAGTAAAAATCATGTAAGAGGCATGAAGTCTCTTACACAGCACATAGCTGGAAGCATCACCTGTATTTGTATTCTCTTTCAATCCACAGGCAAAAATTTCCCTCTACCTTCCCAGATTAAAGTATCAACCCTTTGGAATTGCTGAGAAGAAAATTAAACAGTTACCTATCAGTTTTCTACGACAAGGAATTGAGAATTTTTCATTTTCTTTCTCATTGCAACAAATTTTAATATTTTTCCCAATAAAAGGAGAGTTCTTGTAAGACACACAGTTATCCTGGGAATTTGAGGAGATAATCAGCAGGAGATGGCACCCTTGCTGCTCCCATGATTGTGGGAAGTTAACCCTGTAATGGCTTTAGGGGATGGAGCCATCTGGTTTTACAGTTCATTACCCTTTCACTCTCACAGCAACACATTCTGTAAGGAGTTGCTCTTTGCTTGCTGAGCAGTTCAGAATAGAAACTAACAATGGGATTAAATTCATTCTGCTGCCCTGCAGGTTTCCATCCTCAGGGTGCCCTCAATTTGAAGAATAGTAACATCAGCACAGGAGTTGGGGAAATGAGAACAGCAGGCAGAACACATGGGTGTAAAGCAATCAGAGGACGCGTCTGCAAAGAAATAGCCTGCTTAGGACAAGGCCAATAGTCAAAGCCAGAAACAGAGCCTGTCCAGCAAACACCACCAAGGTGGACAGTTACAGGACGCGCAGCACTTGGGAAGTGACCAGAAAGGGGAGAAAATCCTTTCCTTGGGATTCCATGAATTTTGGTTAAAGGCTAACTTAGCAGTTTTCTTTCTTTAAAAAAAGAAATACCTTGTAAGGTACAGACTCTCTGGGAACTCTCCTCCTCAGCCTAGAAGCTCTGGAGAGTAAACTGTTTACCAAGTATTTATACACCCAGCACTGTGCTAAGTGCATTGTATGCAATTACTTTGCATTTAATCCTTACAAAATTTTATGAAATAAGTTTTACTCTCCATATCTTATGAATTAAGGAAATAGTTTAAGAGAGCTTTAGGATCTTGTTCATTGTCAACAAAGTTAAGTAAAAAGACGGAGCCAAGAGTTTGTATTTGTCACTATTGAATATTAAGTTGAAGGAAAAGCTGAAGAAATAGCTGGCAATTTAGGGTCTATGGATAAGAGTCAAGCACTGAGATTGTAAAATGTGGAAAAGAAAAGGTGAAGGGTGACTTAATAGTACCTCCCAACTCATAAAATCTACAAGGAAATGTTTAGTACTTATTCCATACCTTTACATATTGAAGAAGAAAAATGGGCATAACCTACATTAAAAAATGCTTAGTATTAATGAATGATTTTGTAATAGGAAGAGTTTAAGGGTAACAATCCTTAGAAAATTAAAAAAATAAAATCATATGATTTGGGGACCTCCCTGGTGGTCCAGTGGTTAAGACTCCGGGCTTCCAATGCAGGGGGCATGGGTTCAATACCTGGTCAGGGAACTGAGATCCCACGTGTCATGCTAAGACCCCCAAATGCTGGTGCAGCCAAAATATATATATGATTTTGATAGAAAAGATCTGCCTGTAGGGAGGATTTGGAAAGACATGATCTATTAATTATTATCTTTTAATTATGAGATGGGAAAAGACACACTAGTGGAAGTGAACCACAGGCCAGATGATCACATGAGTTTCTTCTTGTTTTCTCAAATTTGTAGGCAGAGACCTTCAGTCCTCAAGAAAACATCCAGAAGGATTCCCAACAAGTTTCAGAAAGTGAGAATCTGGCTGATTGTCAACAGGACTTTGAACGTGTAAGGAGAGAAACAGTTGCCATGGGCATTTAGTTGTCTTTGAATATAGGAAAGAACTAAGATGAAAATACAATAAGCTAGTATATATATAAACTGATTTTGGAACGGGGCCTTGATACACACTCAGTGCCTTTACCAAAACAAAACGAGAGAAAGCAAAACAAACAAAATACCAACTAAAAAACCAGTCCACAACAGAAAGTGGACTGGTTTTTTATTCATTAAAACTACAAAAGGGCTTCCCTGGTGGCGCAGTGGTTGAGAGTCTGCCTGCCGATGCAGGGGACGCGGGTCCGTGTCCCGGTCCGGGAAGATCCCACGTGCCGCGGAGCGGCTGGGCCCGTGAGCCATGGCCGCTGAGCCTGCGCGTCCGGAGCCCGTGCTCCGCAACGGGAGGGGCCACAGCAGTGAGAGCCCCGCCTACCGCAAAAAAAAAAAAAAAAAAACCAACAAAAAAATGTGTTCCTACCTTTTCACAACGATCCATCAACTAGCAAGGATAAATAGGGTATTGTTAGCTGCCTTTTAGTGACACTGAAGGATTAATGGCATTGTGTTTTCTGTTCACATGAAACATGAATTCTATCCACTAATGATTCAAATGCTAAACTGCAAAATCTCTTGCGCTTACATGTATGCTTTATTCCTGGCAAAATTATCTTCAGCATCAATGTTAATTGTATGTAGAACACTTAAAGAAAACAAAACCTCAAAAACTTCATTTCTTAGGTTTCTATAGGGACCATTCCCTTGGTCATTTAATTTCTGGAGAAATTTTTTTAAATGGCATGTGATGTGTTGAAAAAAGCACCGAGTTTCCAGGAAACCTGAAGAAGTCACTTATGCTTTGCTGTCCTTTGTTCTACATTACTTTCTGAGCCACTGTTCTATCATCTATAAATTAGAAATAATAATTCATCTTCTTCTAGCTCTTCATACAATTATATGAAAATACTTTACAAAGCACAAAATGAGAGCTAGTATACCTAAATTTTAGATACTCTTGATTGGTAATACTAGAGACTCAATTTACAATTTTTCATAAATTTTAATAAAATTAAAATGTTCAGAATTAAATTTGAGTGGTAATAAATTTCAGTATATTCCCAATAATCAGGTGACATGAAATCTCGAACATTTACAAAGAAGAAAACAAGCAGGCAAAATGAAGAGAGAAAATTTTAAAACCATATTCCAGTATTGAAAGAGAATTTAATTTTATGACAGTAGTTGAAAATCTGTGTATTTTGTTCAGGTCAGCCTTCCTATAACCCTGGGCTGTGGCAATATTGCTTTGTGTTTTCCATCCTGTAATCCAGTCTTTTACTGATTTGGGGGAGACTACCTGGTCATTTGGATCCCTACAGTTAACCTGTCACTTCTCTCTTTTCTTCCAGCTTAAACTTGAGGTCCACACCCACCCTTCACACTGCACCAGGCACTAACAAACAGGTTCAAAGCGTTCCTTAATTCTGATAAGACTGGAAAATGCATATGTTCCCTGAAGGCGCTCAGTCAAAATAGGAACAGCCAGAAGCTTTAAAAGTACATATATATTTTTTCAAAATATGCTTGTATCTCCTCTACTATGAAATTGTAACTGACACAAGATTCAAGAATAAATTCCCCCAAAAGAAGGTTCCAATGACATTTCCAGTTCATGAATCAAAGGGTAAGAGGAAAGATGAATTTCTAGAATTGTTTTTAATAACATTGTTTTTAATCCCCCAAATAAGCTTCTTTACATTGTTAAGTTTTCTTTATAGTAAATACATTGCAGGCAACTCAGATGGAAAAGTACCTTAAAGGAAAAGACATACATTTTGCCCAAGGCACTTTAATTGATCTAAACAAAGGCTGGGCTCCAAGCAAATGTACCTTTGGAGATCAGAAGACTGCAGCTGCTAGCAAACAAGTAGGTTTTGGGAATTCCCACTCGGGGAGGCCTGCTATGGTTGCTCAGGCCCCTTGCATCTTGTCAGTGGTTACTGAGCAATCAGAACATTTAGAATTCGCATGGAAATTTGCCTGAAGCAGGCGTGAACACACGAGGTGTAAAATAATGATTAGTTCATGACTAGAGGTGTTGCCCTGGGTTTTTTTGGTCTGTTTTTGATTACCCTTAATGGGAGCAAAGAACACAAAGGATTTTCTCAACATGTACAGAGTTGTATTTCTCACAGAATATCTGAACTATCTCCTTACATCAGAATAAGGGCATGGGCTAGGCTGTGAGGCTGGAGCTCTGTGAAGTGAGCTGCTAAAAGCCCCTGGGTGGTAGATCCATTACAAACTTGCATTCACATCTGCTTTTCTGCATAGATGACTTGTTTACAGAACTGTGCTGTACTCTGCCCTACCACTCACAGATAGGCATTCGTTGTAAAATTCATAATGAAACCAAAATGGCTCCAACCCCCCAAACCCACTCTGACCTTACAGCGCTGAAACCATCACATTAAGGCAGTTTTCTTATCTTTACCCTTACTTCCCTGAGCTGATCTCAGTATAAGTCTTCTTTGATCAGATCTTAAAAAAGAAACTGGTTTATGCACTAAACGTTTTGTGCCTTGATCTAATATTAACATGATGTCTGTGTAAAATGACAAAAAGAACCAATATTGAATCACATTATATTTTCTGTCATTCCGCATTATCCCAGATTGCTAAATGTGTTCTTTCCAAGAAGTTTGATTGAATTACTGTATACGTTTACTGTCCTTTGTGACAGTTTTGTCATTGTTAGAGATTTCAGTAATTAAAATGGGAAACAGAAGCTTAGGTTATTTTCCTTATCAAAACTATGTTCCTTGGAGCCACATTATTTATGATGGTTTTCGTGCTCTTGTACATTGGATGTCTTAAGCTGAGTGCAGTTTAGGGGATACTTTATAATTACAGGAAGGTACTTCTTTCCTTCAACACTGTGATCTGACCTGTGACACATCTGTACTATACACTATGTAAATGGCTAACATGTCAATTGCAAACCAACTGAATGTACAAATCTTAGTGCTGGTGCTGAAATCTCTTCAGAATAGTCATCATGATCTCAAAGTTTGTTTCAAAATTTGCAAGCATCAATCAAAACTGAAGATGGAACACTAATGAATGTTGAATTCTCATGTTTTAGGTGTACTTCCTTTTTAGATTTTTTTGGTTCTCTGCTATTTTTAATGTACTGTTTCATTTAAATTTTGTGCATGCTAACTTCATTTGTGCGATTGAAATAAAATTGTGGTATATTCAAAAAAAAAAGGAAAAGTCATGTTAACCAGATAAGGAGAAGCTAAGTCCTAACCAGGCCAGAGTTAGGATCCCATAAAAGGAAGGTGATTTAATGGCCACAGGTGACAAATATATTCATCTTGAGTCTTTTGGTTTGCAAGTAATAGAAATCCATTCAAATTATTTCCAGCAAAGAGGGGACTTTATTGAAAGGCTCTATTGCCTAACCATAGAATGGAGGGGTGCAGTTTAGCCCAAGGGGTGACTGAACCCAGGAAAGTGACACCCTCTGGACTGCCCCTCTTCTGTTTGTAGAACAGCTTCTTTCATAGGTTGGGGTCATCAAATCTCATAAACCTGCCACTAGAGAGTGACTTCTTCTCTTCCTAGGGAAGAATTCAGAATGGCCCACCTTTGGATAAATCAGCCCTGGCGAGGAAGGTAGGGAATTGTCATTGCCAGCAGCTGGAGAAATTCAAGGTAAAGTGGAGAAATGAATAGCTTTGCAAATAAAAGGGCTGCAATTGGGATTAATAAAGGGATTAATACTGTGCAACAAACCAAAGTGCAGGTGGAGAACACACCTTAGAATAAAAGAGCAATGCTCAATTGTGCTCAAACTGAGAATCCTTGGTACGGGGGATGGAGGACCAAGGAAGTGAATGCAGAGATTAAAATGTGGGCTGAGCGTTGGGACTAATTTTTTTGATAGTTAGGGAAGAATCAGACAGTGTCCTGTTCATGTGACCATAACAAAACACTAAGCAATTACCAGGCTAGTGAGAAAAAGAGCAACAAAGACTGTTCTTTACAAATAAAGTTAAGGCCAGTGAGTGATTCAGGCCTTCAAACTGTGGTGACTCAGGACTTCCCTGAAACTCCTAGTGGTCTTCAAAGGACATGGCCGCAGGGTTGGTGGAACTTTCTGCTGGATCTTTTTTTTTTTTAACATCTTTATTGGAGTAGAATTGCTTTACAATGGTGTGTTAGTTTACGCTTTATAACAAAGTGAATCAGTTATACATATACATATACATATATTCCCATATCTCCTCCCTCTTGTGTCTCCTTCCCACC
>NC_041220.1:128034356-128034834 GCF_002837175.3 Physeter macrocephalus | reverse complement strand
TTTATTCCTGTCCTGCCCCTAGGTTTTTCAGAACCTTTTTATTTTTTTTTTAGATTCCATATATATGTGTTAGCATACGGTTTTGATTTTTCTCTTTCTGACTTACTTCACTCTGTATGACAGACTCTAGGTCCATCCACCTCACTACAGATAACTCAATTTCATTTCTTTTTTGGCTGAGTAATATTCCATTGTGTATATGTGCCACATCTTCTTCATCCATTCATCTGTCGATGGACACTTAGGTTGCTTCCATGTCCTGGCTGTTGTAAATAGAGCTGCAATGATCATTGTGGTGCATGACTCTTTTTGAGTTATGGTTTGCTCAGGGTATATGCCCAGTAGTGGGGTTGCTGGGTCATATGGTAGTTCTATTTTTAGTTTTTTAAGGAACTTCCATACTGTTCTCCATAGTGGCTGTATCAATTTACATTCCCACCAACAGTGCAAGAGGGTTCCCTTTTCTCCACACCCTCTC
>NC_041220.1:128015260-128033442 GCF_002837175.3 Physeter macrocephalus | reverse complement strand
TTAGGTCTTTAATCCATTTTGAGTTTATTTTTGTGTATGGTGTTAGGAAGTGTTCTAATTTCATTCTTTTACATGTAGCTATCCAGTTTCCGCTGGATCTTAAAAGTACTCGAGGGCTTCCCTGGTGGCGCAGTGGTTGAGAGTCCGCCTGCCGATGCAGGGGACGCGGGTTCGTGCCCCGGTCCGGGAAGATCCCACGTGCCGCGGAGCGGCTGGGCCCGTGAGCCATGGCCGCTGAGCCTGCGCATCTGGAGCCTGCGCTCCGCAATGGGAGAGGCCACAACAGTGAGAGGCCCCCGTACCACAAAAAAAAAAAAAAAAAGTGTTCGAGACTGTGGTGTTGCTACCTACTGCTTATCCACCTAAAGGCACCAGAATTGCTTTATCCAATCAAACCTAGGTCAGGTTTTATTTTCTGCAAACCCAATTGAATAGCAAACAATTCTTTTTCTTTCCTCTTTTTAATCAGTTAGTACTGAAGACAAAATAAAAGGTAAAGCAAAATAAAATTTCACAAATTCCTTCTGCTCTGATATTGAACCTAATTAGCTTCGATTTAAAAAAAATTCTCCTCTTTTGTTTCGAAAATGTAGTGAATATACGAGGCTGATTAAAAAAATTGTCTTTAGGCAAAGGATTCGAATAGATATTTCTCTGAAGATGATATACAGATGGCCAACAAGTATGTGAAAAGATGCTCAACATCACTAATCATTAGAAAAATGTGAATCAAGACAACAATGAGGTTTCACCTCACATCCATTAGCATGACTATTATTAAAAAAAAAGAAAATAAGTTTTGTTGAAGAGAAATTGGAACCTTTGTAAATTATTGGTGGGAATGTAACACGGTGCAGTTACTATGGAAAACAGAATGGTCATTCCTCAAATAATTTAAAGTAAAATTACCATATGATCCAGCAATCCCACTTCTGCGTGTATCCAAAAGTACTGAAAGCAGGAGTTTAAGAGATATTGCACTCCTCTGTTCAGAGCGTCACTATTCACAATAGCCAAGAGGTGGAAACAACCTGTGTCTGTCAATGGATGAACGGATAAACAAAAGGTGGTATAAACATACAATGGCATATTATTCAGCCTTAAAAAGGAAGGGAATTCTTACAAATGTGACAACATGAATGAATGTGTCCAAGTGACATAAGCCAGTCACAAAAAAGGCAAATACTATATGATTCCACTTAGTGAGGTATGTAGAACAGTCAAATTTATATAAACAGAAAGCAGAATGATGGTTGCCAGGGGCTTGGGGGTCGATGTGGAAATGGGGACTTGTTGTTTAACAGGTACAGAGCTTTGATTTTGCAAGATGAAAATGTTCTGGAGACTGGTTGCACAACAGTGTAAACACAATGCTACTGAACTGTACACTTAAAAATGGTTAAGACGGTAAATTTTATGTTACGTGTGTTTTTGTTTTTGTTTTTTGCGGTACGCGGGCCTCTCACTGCTGTGGCCTCTCCCGTTGCGGAGCACAGGCTCCGGACGTGCAGGCCCAGTGGCCATGGCTCACGGGCCCAGCCGCTCCGCGGCATGTGGGATCTTCCCGGACCGGGGCACGAACCGGAAGCCCTTTTTGTATCTTTTTAAAATTTTTTTTAATTTTTTAAAAATTTTTTTATTTTTTTCTTGAATGTAAAAATAAGAACTTAGACAAACAAGAAAGCTAGTTAAGGAGTCATGGTGGTACACTAAAGAGAATAAAGAATATACAGAATTAGTTCAGGAACATCACTGAACAACTGAGCAGCAATGAGAAAAACAATAATAATAACAACAATAATAATAATAAATAGCAACAACAACAACAAACCTTGGAGGGGGGCTGGATCTGACACCAGAGTTGTTATAATATCTTATATAAAACATCTGCAAAGAAAGATGAAACAACAGTGTATACACAGAAAAAAAAAGCAGCCAACAAGAAAATGTTCATAAAGGGACCCTGATGTTGAACTTAGTAGAAAAGACATTATACTATGTTATGTGTTTTTTAACCATAATTTAACCATAATATGTAAATTATGATTAAAGTGTGTTGGTGTAAAAATGTTTGGATTTATCTAAAAAGAAATGTTTCAATTAGGAGATGATTTGATATAAACTGGTTGATTTTTTCTTGTAATTTATAGTTCTTTATATTGTATGATGTTTTCTTTCTAAAATTACATTCGGGCAATTGCTGCTAACTTTATAATTACTGCATTAACATTAAAAAATTATAATAAGATATTTGTAAACACTGCTGATTTTAAGATTGAATTTTTCCTTCTGTAATTCAGCTTTTAGAAGAAGAATAATGCACTTTAAACAGTGTTTAAATAAATCATAATTACTTATGTTTCTAGATACATTGACTAAGCTGGGCCTGACAATTAAAGAGCTAATTATGTTGAAAATGCAATTTCACTTTCCTCCTAGGCTTGTTCAGTTATTTCTGTTCTCTAATTTAGACATGCAAGTGTTTATTTGGCACTAGGCAACACCTGATAAAAATATTTAAGTACAGGCAAGGACAATTATATATCTATGAAGAGATGTAAAAAATAGTTTTATGTGAGAAAGATGATTATCTGCTTGAAATTTTGAATATTTTCTTTGATTTTTATATGTATTACAACCAGGCAACATATCTCTTACTGTAAATCTCGGTTGCAAAAGATACTGGGTTTTGAAAAAGTGAGGTTATAGCCAAGATTTCACATGGAACCTCTATACCAAGGCATGGTGAGACATCAACTAGGTGCCTGTCATTTTGTAGATTGAGAAGTTAGTACATCCTATTAGAGTACTTAACTTAATGCTACATAAAATTGAGGTGGTCAATGACTAATTCTTATAGAGGGGTGGAATTTAATACTGGTTGTGACACAGAGCAAGCAAGCTTTCGAGGAGGTGGCTTCATGTCTCTGGTTTTTATTCTGTGACTTTATTGAATTCCAGTTCCCTCAAACATTCAGTAAAGCCAATACCTGCTCTTTACACTCCTCTAAAAACACTAAAACAACAATGACAACAAGAATAACACCAGTAAAACCCTTTTGTGTATCTCCTCAGGAGAAAAGAAAGTTCTTTTAGAAATATGAAAGATTCCTTTTTCTTAGCACAGAGGCAATGATCTTCTGTGCAGAGCAGTGCTTTCAGTGGAATGGCAAGAATTGTTTTTTCAGTGTATTAGAAAGAGGCCGACTATTAAAAAATCACAGGCGTAAAGAATTTCTCCATAACACTTATGTAAACTGAATTTTTGTACATTAGTTTCTAAAAATCAGAACCTCTCATAATTGTGTTTATACAACTTTAATAAAAGTGGGCTTAGATCAAATAAAGCAGGATGAAGAAATATGAAAAATAAAAGTAAAAACACATATACACACACACACACACACACACACACACTAAAATAGGAGAAGGAATTAAGGTGTAAAAAACTGGATTCTTGAGCGACAGCACTTGATGGCAATCACTAAAGTAGTGAGAGAAGCGAAGTGTTCCTCAAAAGTCACGAAGAGAACCTATTTCACTAGCTTCTAATGTGGCTCAGACATAATATGTAGAGTCCTGGGCTGGAAGATGGACTGTAAGGACGACATAGCAAGTACAGCTACTTTTCTCCTGGAGAGGCTTAGAATGGATATGGACTAAAAGCATTGCCAATCCAGGGTTAAAAGGGACCGTTAAAGGCTTTAATCATCTGTTTTGGTTTGAAATGTACTGCTACTGTGTGTAGTTTGGATTCTCATATTAAGCTGTCATTTTATCCACAAAATTCAGATGTTTAAGAAATAGATTAAAAAAAATTTTTCTCCAACTGATATATCGAACACGAACTGTGATTATACTAGGTAGCCGTCCCTCCACGCACCTGCAAAATTACCCACTCCCCCTCCTCTGGGCTTGTGTCTATACTATTTCAAGGAGCTTACGGTAGTGCCACGCAGTTAAGGATGACATCTGTTCCAGGTAGCTACCCTCTGGAAGCCCTTTTTGTATCTTTTTAAAATTTTTTTTAATTTTTTAAAAATTTTTTTATTTTTTTCTTGAATGTAAAAATAAGAACTTAGACAAACAAGAAAGCTAGTTAAGGAGTCATGGTGGTACACTAAAGAGAATAAAGAATATACAGAATTAGTTCAGGAACATCACTGAACAACTGAGCAGCAATGAGAAAAACAATAATGATAACAATAATAATAATAATAAATAGCAACAACAACAACAAACCTTGGAGGGGGGCTGGATCTGACACCAGAGTTGTTATAATATCTTATATAAAACATCTGCAAAGAAAGATGAAACAACAGTGTATACACAGAAAAAAAAAGCAGCCAACAAGAAAATGTTCATAAAGGGACCCTGATGTTGAACTTAGTAGAAAAGACATTATACTATGTTATGTGTTTTTTAACCATAATTTAACCATAATATGTAAATTATGATTAAAGTGTGTTGGTGTAAAAATGTTTGGATTTATCTAAAAAGAAATGTTTCAATTAGGAGATGATTTGATATAAACTGGTTGATTTTTTCTTGTAATTTATAGTTCTTTATATTGTATGATGTTTTCTTTCTAAAATTACATTCGGGCAATTGCTGCTAACTTTATAATTACTGCATTAACATTAAAAAATTATAATAAGATATTTGTAAACACTGCTGATTTTAAGATTGAATTTTTCCTTCTGTAATTCAGCTTTTAGAAGAAGAATAATGCACTTTAAACAGTGTTTAAATAAATCATAATTACTTATGTTTCTAGATACATTGACTAAGCTGGGCCTGACAATTAAAGAGCTAATTATGTTGAAAATGCAATTTCACTTTCCTCCTAGGCTTGTTCAGTTATTTCTGTTCTCTAATTTAGACATGCAAGTGTTTATTTGGCACTAGGCAACACCTGATAAAAATATTTAAGTACAGGCAAGGACAATTATATATCTATGAAGAGATGTAAAAAATAGTTTTATGTGAGAAAGATGATTATCTGCTTGAAATTTTGAATATTTTCTTTGATTTTTATATGTATTACAACCAGGCAACATATCTCTTACTGTAAATCTCGGTTGCAAAAGATACTGGGTTTTGAAAAAGTGAGGTTATAGCCAAGATTTCACATGGAACCTCTATACCAAGGCATGGTGAGACATCAACTAGGTGCCTGTCATTTTGTAGATTGAGAAGTTAGTACATCCTATTAGAGTACTTAACTTAATGCTACATAAAATTGAGGTGGTCAATGACTAATTCTTATAGAGAGGTGGAATTTAATACTGGTTGTGACACAGAGCAAGCAAGCTTTCGAGGAGGTGGCTTCATGTCTCTGGTTTTTATTCTGTGACTTTATTGAATTCCAGTTCCCTCAAACATTCAGTAAAGCCAATACCTGCTCTTTACACTCCTCTAAAAACACTAAAACAACAATGACAACAAGAATAACACCAGTAAAACCCTTTTGTGTATCTCCTCAGGAGAAAAGAAAGTTCTTTTAGAAATATGAAAGATTCCTTTTTCTTAGCACAGAGGCAATGATCTTCTGTGCAGAGCAGTGCTTTCAGTGGAATGGCAAGAATTGTTTTTTCAGTGTATTAGAAAGAGGCCGACTATTAAAAAATCACAGGCGTAAAGAATTTCTCCATAACACTTATGTAAACTGAATTTTTGTACATTAGTTTCTAAAAATCAGAACCTCTCATAATTGTGTTTATACAACTTTAATAAAAGTGGGCTTAGATCAAATAAAGCAGGATGAAGAAATATGAAAATTAAAAGTAAAAACACATATATACACACACACACACACACACACTAAAATAGGAGAAGGAATTAAGGTGTAAAAAACTGGATTCTTGAGCGACAGCACTTGATGGCAATCACTAAAGTAGTGAGAGAAGCGAAGTGTTCCTCAAAAGTCACGAAGAGAACCTATTTCACTAGCTTCTAATGTGGCTCAGACATAATATGTAGAGTCCTGGGCTGGAAGATGGACTGTAAGGACGACATAGCAAGTACAGCTACTTTTCTCCTGGAGAGGCTTAGAATGGATATGGACTAAAAGCATTGCCAATCCAGGGTTAAAAGGGACCGTTAAAGGCTTTAATCATCTGTTTTGGTTTGAAATGTACTGCTACTGTGTGTAGTTTGGATTCTCATATTAAGCTGTCATTTTATCCACAAAATTCAGATGTTTAAGAAATAGATTAAAAAAAATTTTTCTCCAACTGATATATCGAACACGAACTGTGATTATACTAGGTAGCCGTCCCTCCACGCACCTGCAAAATTACCCACTCCCCCTCCTCTGGGCTTGTGTCTATACTATTTCAAGGAGCTTACGTAGTGCCACGCAGTTAAGGATGACATCTGTTCCAGGTAGCTACCCTCTCTCCACCCCGGCATCTCCTGCAGCAGCCTTGTTTAGTCTGGTCTTTGTGTGCTTACCCATGTAGATTGCTTCTGTGACACCATTTAATCTAGTCCAGAGGCTCCATGGGTCATGTGATGACTCAGTGCTTGGGCCCCTCTTGGGCGCACACAGTCACTCTGCTATTCTTGTCACGCTGAGACCACAGAAATTCAATGAGGCTTCATATAGCTCTTTACCCCTTCCTGATTACCAGGGAAAAGGAAATCATCCATGCCTAGCGCAAAGAAATTGTATGAGGCTTCGTGAATTTATTTGAACCCAGTCTGACTCAGGACTTTTCCCTTTCTTCATCTCTACCAGGAAAAATGAGGCAAAGGTTCCCTCTACACTTGTTTTCTACAAACTACCTGGAGTCCTCCCGTCCCTCAAGACAAGTCCCTCAAGACTTTGCTCAGCAGAGCATGGATATCTCCACCTCGGACCCCACTATGTCCACCCACTCTTAGATCTCCTTTTCATTCTTTTCTTCCCTCCACCTTTTGGAGTTACTTTTCATCTTGGGGTGGGGAAAGAGGAGAGAGAAGGGGACAGAGCAGTACAATTTCCCTTGAGTCATCTAGTATCTTTGTGCCTTGAGTTTACTTGTTGGCTAGATTTTGCCTGTAAAAAAAAACATAGGCTTTTGATCCTCAACAGGCCTTTCTATGAGTCTATAAGTAAATTTCTTCCAGAAGTCAATAGTTGCTTCATGTTAGCTGCCTTAATGCCAAAGTGTCACAAGTAGCATAAATATAGGGGATACATGTTGGTTAATACTTCAAAATATTATTTCACCACAACACTGAGTTCTCCAACCCCTGGGCAACCCAAGTTTATGGTTTAATAAAATAAATATGGCAGGAAAAATGTTATTTTGAATCATGAAATTGCTACTAGTTGACCATTTTGACCAGAGCAACAGAAAAAAAATTTCAACACAGAAGTATGATGTCTAGTGTATTTTTTCTCAGGGTCTGGTCCATGTACCATCTGCTTCAGAATTACATCTGGTAGATGTAGTGGGGAGAAATAAATTTATTTAAAGTGGTGTTAACTGCACCTTACTCCAAGCTTTCTAATCAGAAACTCTAGAGGTGAGGTGTGTGAATTTGTATTTATAGCCAGCATGCCAGATGATTGCTTATTCTGCCCATATACCAACTCCTCCTTGGGAGTTTTCCTTTTTTGTGCTAGTGAGTAATCTACCGGAGCCAGTAGCAGATAAGATGATAAGATAAGCAGATAATCGGATAAGATGATAAGATCTTTTTCAGGGAGCCATCCTTCTGTCTCATTGGCCTCAGCCATGGTGGGCCTGTGTCACTTTGTCACATATACTAATTAAAAACTTACTCTATATTTTTATGTCATTGCTTGATGAGTGATTCATTTCACTTGCAGAGAAGGGAAAACTATTTTTCCTTAGTAAAGCATATTTTACACCAAAGAAATACACAGCAGAATCAAGTAAAGAGAAACTCAAGACTGTTTTCTTAACCACTGTTTGTTTAAATAAATAGGGATGTGTCTTCATTTAGCAAAAAGAGACAAAGAGAAAGAAAAATTGGAAAATGTAAGTTGCATTTCTGTAAAATAATACTAGGATTGGAATTTCTGTCCCTAAAGCTGAAATTATCTGTATGGCATAAAGGGAAAGCTATAACTGTTGGTAAAAGGATTTGAGTTTACATTGTGATAAAACAACAAAAAAGTCTGTTATTATTTAAAATAATAAATTAGACTTTTAAGAAATGGATTGCTAACCCAAATTTTTAATATTAAAATTTTTAAAATATAGAAACATAAGTAATGGTAAATTTCATATACTTAACTACTAATTATAAGCTGTAGGTTGAAATGGATTGCTAACCCAAATTTTTAATATTAAAATTTTTAAAATATAGAAACATAAGTAATGGTAAAATACTTAACTACTAATTATAAGCTGTAGGTTGAGGGCTATATTTTCTTGGAGTAAATTATGGGCAAGAGAGAAAGCCAACACGTTACCTGGAACAGCAAACCAAGGTGCTGTGTAAGTTGGCCTCACATCAGCAAAGAACAAAATGTTGAAGAAATTGGAACTTGCAATTAAAATGATGTTGGCAAAAGAAAACTACCATTTATCATGGATGGGTTATGTAACCACTGACCTTAATGCAATATGTGGCCTCAAAAGAAACAAGTTAACCAAGTTTATGTGTGTCATTTCAAGAATTTAGTTCCAGTACAGTCAATCCTGATTAACTTTAACTCGTCTAACTGGAACCCTTAATTAACTATTTTTTTTCTCAAAAAGCTGAGAAAAAATGAGGCAGCACACAAAAAATAAGCTTATATCAAAGTTTTACTTTAAAAGCTTCCACTAAAAACTTCCAGAGCATATTTTCACATCTGTACCTATTCAGAAAACAACTTTCCAACCTACTATTCTCTTTACCATATAACAGCTTTATATATGCCCTAAATATGTAAAATTCTTTTAAAAATGTCTGTCGTATTTAATATAATCTACTTCCTAAGGCAACAAAGTAAACTAATCTTCATTATGAAAAAAAAAAGAGAGAGAATGTCAAGAATTCTCTTTTTTTGCAGTTAATGAGAACACTGAATTAATCTGGAATTATCTATTTATGGAACTTTTTGATGTATTAAGTTTCAGCTTTAATAACTGAGACAACTTACTGATAACTCTGAGGTAGGTTCCAAGAAGAACAATAAAAGGTGATCCAGACAATGGATACCAAATTGGGTGTCCACCATCTCTGACCCTGACCGCACACAGGGGCACTGGAGCTATCATGTGGGTTCTGCTCAGGCCAAGGGTTAGAAAGGGAGAAGGAATAAGGTGGGCAAAATTAATAAAGTTTGTAGAAAAAGAGGAAGCTGAAAAGCAGACAGATAAAATAGATGAGAAAGTGAATATATGCTCTCAGAAATTGCCCTGGGTCCCATTTAAGTAGTATCTGTGCAGATGGGTACTTACACATATTCCAAAATTATATTGGTTCATCATGAGAACTTGTGATTTTTCAGGCTGTCTCTAATACTCATTATCATTATAATATGGTGATTTATCTGAGCAAATGTTGTATTAAATAATTGAATACATGTCTATTTGTACTAAAAATACACCAGGCAATAAACTTGTTACTTTTTTCATGGTTCCTACTACACTGTGATGTACCATTGATGATATTAACTGAGAGAAGATGGGTGACTGACAGAATTTTAAACATGGTGTATGCTGTGAGCTACTATAATGTTACAATACAGGGATTTCTTTCGTACTTCTAATACAACTGATTTACACAGCTTCTTGGTAGGTCACTAAAATGTGTAATTAATTGACATTGTTCTAGATAACTTTGCTTTATTGTTAATATAAATGAGACAAATATGTCTGCACTATCAATAGAAACCATGGAAGACTATAATTTCAATTTATTGAGCAATTGCTATTTTCAAAACCCTGAGGTAGGTATGTTGAAAACCCAGAAAGATAAAGCCCCTTTCCCTGCCCCACAAGAGCTTATAGATCATTTCAACAAAACAGAGTGTCCATATCTAAGATAGTATATGGTAAACAAGAAATACAAAATAAATGACACTAAAATTTGAGGAAGGGAGAGATTGACTACATGGAAAAAAAGCATTATGTGGTTGCAAGAGATAGAGTTGAGAGATGAGGTGGGATTCAACAGATGAAATGAGGATACGTCATTTTTGGAAGAGAGACTAGATTAAGAAAGCCTGGAGGCATAAGAATACATGCAGAATGGGCTTCCCTGGTGGCGCAGTGGTTGCGCGTCCGCCTGCCGATGCAGGGGAACTGGGTTCGCGCCCCGGTCCGGGAGGATCCCACGTGCCGCGGAGCGGCTGGGCCCGTGAGCCATGGCCGCTGAGCCTGCGCGTCCGGAGCCTGTGCTCCGCAACGGCAGAGGCCACAACAGTGAGAGGCCCGCCTACCGCCAAAAAAAAAAAAAAAAAAAAAGAAGAATACATGCAGAAAATGTTTGGGGTAGGGTGAGTGACAGCTGTGGCTGAAATTACAAAGGGCTAAGCCTGGTAAAGTAAGTAGGGTTCAAGAAATGGAAGGTTTGATTGCCATGAGATTTCATGACCAGATTTGTGTTAATAGGAGAATTTGGTAAGTTTGCTGGACGTGAGATATTATTAGATATTTAGGTAGAGAGGTCATGAGGTAATGAGATATACAAATCTGGGGTGGGTACATGCCAGAGGTATATAAATTTGAAAGTCTTCATAATGTAGATGGCATTTAAAGTTACCATCTCAAACTTTGAGATCACCAAGGAAGTGGGAGTATTTAGACAAAAGAAGAGACTCAAAGAATGAGCCATGTTGCTCTCAGAGGTGAGAGAGCAAAATAGGAAGCAGTAAAGGAGAAAATTCACCTGAATATGTTGTTGTGAAAGCCAATGAATAAAGTATGATCAGTCATGTCAAATATTAATGATAAGGCAAATACGATGTGAATTAAGAAGTGGTCACTGGATTTAGATACCTGCAGGTCAGTGGTGAACCAGAAAAGAACTGTGTCCATGGAATGGCATGAGAATAAAGCCCAAATGGAATGAGGTTAGAAGGAGGAGAGGAAAGAAATTATAGAGAGGGAAAAGAAAACTCATGAAGGGGTTTTATTATACATAAGAACAGAGAAATGGATTGGTAACTAAGGGGAAACCACAATCATACAGGTTAATTTTTGAAGATAAGTAAAGCATTTGTATAAGGATGGGAGTAATCTCCCAAAGAGGGAAGAAAGTGATGATTCAGGAGAGAACAGGAAGATGAAATGGAGCTGTGTCTTTGAGTAGGCATAATGGGAAGACTTAGGCTCTAGAGAGAATGATTTAAAATTAGAAAATGTAACTTTCTCAAAATGAAGCCATATATTTAAGAAACTATTAATTAGAATTCTGATAACATGTGTTTTGTGTATGTGCAGGTAAAATTGTATAAAATAATCTTAAAATTTATATGGAGAACAGATACCAAAGATTAGTCTAGAACATTTTAGAAAACAGTAACATAGAAAGACATGCCTTCCCAGACTTAGAACATACAAGAAAGCCACTCTAAACAGATCAATATGGTGTTTGCCTGGTATTAGACAAATGGATTAGTAGAATAGACTAGAAATCCAGAATTAGATCCAAAGACATACGATAATCTAATGTATGACACACGTGGCAGTTAAATTCATGGGGAAAGTATTTTATAATGTATAAAAACATACACATTATAAGTTATATATAAAGTATACAATCATTAATTTACGTTGAGTGCTTGCAAAAGTAAACTTCCATCTGGATAGAATATTAGCCTTTATATTACAATAACTGAAGATAAGTTTCAGAGGTAGTAAAGTGGTAAATGTAAAATTAAAGTTTTGTGAGAAAATCTAGGAGACTACAGGTACAATTTAGAGATGAGGTTGAGCTTCTTAAGCAAGACTAGAAACCCAGAGGTTATAAATAAAAAATAGACATACTTAATTACATTAAAGGACCTTAGGATACTGTCAAGAGTATTGTTGAAATGATGGATCATGGAATCCAAATGGAATAAGGCCCTAGGTACATAGATTGGGAAAGAGTAAAGGAATCAAAAAGCCGAGGACTAAATTCTCATGCAGTGCTCATGGTGAATATGGCTGGACCAGCAAGTGGAAGGAGGGAACGTGTGGTCTGAGTGGGCTTGTTTGAGTGAGGGATTTGGGGAGTGGAGCAATTAGAGGTGATGGTAAGATCCGAAGTGGGATCACATGTACCTCGGGAAACTGGGAAGACTGAAGAATGTTGAATGAGAAGACTTCAAAACCACCTCATATTAATCTGTTCTTAAGATACTTAAGTGCTTACTTGTGTTTACCCTAGTCTACCTCCACAAAGAAGGGCATGTGTGCACACTCATGCGTCCAGAGTGACTAAGGGATGGCCCAGCCTGGCAGCTCCCCAGGCTCAACCTATAAAAGTTGCGAAATCATTGTTGGAACACTAATCAGTGGACATGTAAGGGTGTTAAGGATTTCCTATTAACTATAACGCCTCCCAGGGAGAAAGACAGTGGGAAGAGGTTCTCCCAGACTCCTCTCTCCTCAGCGGCTATGCGCTGGTAACAACAGTCAGTAATCTATTTCCAGAGGGAGTTGGGTCAATTTAACTACATTTTGCTGAATGTGGCATCCAAGCTTGGAGCCAGGATTTCTTCAGAAAAATAGAGAAGAGGATGATTGTGCCCATAAAACTTCTACTACTTTTGATGTTTAAAATTATTAGTTTTATCAAAGCGATGAACATAACTAAGCTGGTGCAAGTGATTTTCAACACTTGATTTGGATATTTTGAGTATGTTGGCTTTCTCTCGCATGGTGTAATGTTGATTGTTCTCAATTAATGTCTTGATTTGATCGCTATCAACTTCAACTGGTCTACCCGACCGTGGAGCATCGTCCAGCGAGAAATCCCCAGCATGGAACTTCGCAAACCACTTTTGACATGTTTGATCATTCACAGCACCTTCTCCATACACTGCACAAATCTTTTTTTGTGTTTCAGTTGCATTTTTACCTTCCTTGAAATAATAAAGCATAATATGCCAAAAAAATTGTTAGTTTTAAGGATCACCAAAAAATTCTGTGCTCCCTCCCACCCCAACCCTGCCAACATATGTTCCCTACCAACAAAGTTTCTGGATTGCATCTTCTCCCTCTCAGTTATTCTGTCTGAGAAGTACTTGAGTTCCCAGTGAATATCAGTATATTCACTAATGTCCTAGTGAATGATACGAGGAGGCTTAGTTCCTGAAGGCTCTGGAGAAAGCGAGAAATCTGCAATTACTCTGGGAGTCATTTCTGCCATCTCTTAGGACAAACAAAGAATGTAAATTTATCAGGGAGCACTTCATCGGCAATCTCCAACGGCAGCAAACTGAAGCAGACTATGGTAGGAAAGAAGCACCTTTGCTTTTAATCCTCTCGTCCTTCTTATTTCTTAGTGAGGAATAGATGGCATCACCTTTCAGACTAATGTGAAACAACATTTTAACTTCTTTCCTGAGTTTGGGTCTTTCTGACCTACAACTTTTTAAAATTTTTGTTTTTCTGCATTTGACTTCCTCTACATTTCTGAATTTGTTTTTTTAATATCAGCCCACCTGTATATGACTCTTATCTAATCATCTTACCACATCCTTGTTTAAGCAGCAAAGTCTAAAGCATACTGTTTGTCTGAGTTGTGTCATAAAAATATACCTCTGCTTTCTCTTGAGGCTGCTGTGATTATTATGGAGAAATTTGAGCTTGGAGTAAAAGGAACACGTTTGAATCTCCGTTCCTTTTCCTGCCATCTGCATGAGTGTGGGATATTTTTGTAACTTGTTTTAGATACCATTTTATCACCTGGAAAAGCAAAGTGATAAAATATTCTTGACAGCTGTTGAAGAAGTTATGCATTCAAAAATGCCCATGACTTAGAAATGTTCCTTAAACTATCAATTTTTTTTTCATTTTAGACAGTGAATTTAGAGAAAACTTACTTGCTTTACCCATTTTATGTGATATTAATTATGTTGTGTGCATGTAATACCTGCAGTCTCTAAGCCACTAATGCAGATTGAGATCATACAACCAAGTGGGAAGAATTCTCATTAGGAATTTCAGGGAGAAGGTAAAATACTTCCTCCAGTGACCATATGAGGTGTATGATCTTGCTACTATTGTAGAGAACGTATCCAGTTTCCTGAGAATTAAACAAAGTAGTAGTCCTTATTTTTTCCAATCTGAGATTCTCTCTTTTTTTCTGAGCCATATCAAATGACATATTCCTTCAATGTCCTCCTGATAGTGGAGAGTAATTCTATATTGAGATGAACACAATCTCAGTTACAGAAAAGAATGGGGGAAATAGCAATAATCCTGTATACTTATAAATAAAATATACTATACTAAACTAGACAAAATGGGTGTGTCTGTGAATATGTGTGTGTGTGGGGGGGTATGTGTGTGTGTGTTTGGGATGATAAGAAAATAAAGAGAAGAGATAAAAAAGAAAGCATAAGAGTTACTCCTTCTCTTTTAGAGATTATGCGTAAGAAAATAGCGGAGAGAAAAAGAACAATACAGTGTATCTAACTGACAACATCATCCAGACTGTGTGTGGTGCAGCAGTGCATATGTTATGAGTGATCCGGGTCTTGTGGAATCAGACAGCAAACTCTTCTAGAGAAAATACATATTGAATGAACCTATAAGAGGGAGGACGATATGGGTTGAGAGAGGGATTTCCAAATAGGAGTCTTGGGGAGAGGACTGAACGTGTGGGAACGTAAGCAGATTTGTTTGCAGGAAAAGAGAAGTGATGAGAGACAGACAGAGATAGAGACAGAGACAGAGTCAAAGGAGTGATGTGACTGGAGAGCTAGAGAAGATACCGTCAGTGGAGGACCTTTCAAGGTTTGTTTCTGACTCAGGGAGAGGCAACGGACCTGCGGTCTATGAAGCTCTTGCCAAGCTTTTCCCAGGGAACACCATCTGGGCTCAGCCTTAGGGTAACTATGATGAATGACACCACCCACTTGCCCAGTGCAAGGGCTAAAAAATGCCAGGTTGCTCCCTGTGTCAGACCACATAAGGTAGCATGAGTACGGTCAATATTTTTCTTTCAAAAAGGAGAAACAGAAGTCTTGAAAGCCTCCTATACAATGGAGTCGCTGAAATATTTTTAAAGAAGAATGTGCAACTTGTGACTTTAGCTATCTTTTGTACATGGAGAATATTATCTTTTACTGGCAGTTAAGTTTGCTATTAGCAAAACATATCTATAACCTGTATGTCATGGCAAGATTTGGAATAATCTGCATTGACATGAACGAAAAGGTTTCCTTTCTCTCAGAGCATCTGTCTTCACCCGGCATTTCCCTGCAGGCAAGGTGCTCTCTGCAAATATTCTTTCATAGCCAAAGCCTGCTATTTGTGCCAACTATCTGCCAAACCTACTACTTTTTCTGTTCTTTTCCTTTTTTCCTTTTCTTTTCTCTCCCTTCCTCCCTCCTTCCCTCCCTCCCTTCCTTTTTCTTTTAAATTATTGTGTCTTGCAATTGTGCACTTTCCTGCTATAGGTGGGACTCTGATGGGAGACAGAGAAGGCTGATTCTGGGTTTGTAAAGCTTTGGTCCTCTTGCATTAAACCTTTTTTGGATACCCAATTTGATCTATATTTCCACTTTAACTGGCACATTCTGTATTAGTCAAGTTTCTGCAGAGAAACAAAACAAATAGGCGATATCTTATCTAAAGAGATTTACTACGAGGATTAGCTCACTCACTTTTGGAGGCTGAAAAGTCCCACGAATTGCTGTCTGCAAGCTGGAGATCCAGGAAAGCCAGTGGTATAGTTCCAGTCCAAGTCTGAAGGCCTGAGAACCAGTGGAGCCGATGGCGTATATCTCAATCCTAAAACAGGAGAAGACCAAGACTGATGTCCCAGCTTAAGCAGGAAGGCAGAGAGGCAAATTCTCCCTTTCTCTGCTTTTTATTCTATTTAGGCCCTCAACGGATTGGGTGATGCCCACCTACACAGGGGAGGGCCATTTGCTTTACTCAATCTACTGATTCAAATGCCCATCTCACCTGGAAGCACCCTCACAGACACACCTAGAAATAATATTTAGGCAAATATCTGGGCACCCCATGGCCCAATCAAGTTGACATAGAAAATTATTAAAATTAATTATACCATCACACCTTTGTAGTTCTGGGCCAGTCCCACACAAATCTTACACCCTGACTTGGTTCCTGAAATTCCAACCCAACATATTTGTAGTTAGTTCACCCATTTGCCTGGGTCCAGAATTTATTGGACACGGAAGATGCTGTCTGACTCATGCACAGTTCAGCAGGGCTATCACTTCTGTTTTGTGGACACACTCCAAATACTAACTTTAAAGATTTATTAATTTTGAGCAACAAGATTACACTATTGACTTACATTAAACTTGTGATTATGTAAACATCCAAATTTCTTTTTGCCAGTATAAGTCAGTATTGCACATAACTTTTTAAAAATAATAATTCATAGAACTATTGAGCCAGGGAATATTAGAGGATACTTTGTTGAACTTATTTAATGCTGTCATCCCATTTTATTAGACTGGAAACCTCAGGGAACTAAGATCATACTTTGTTACTGATGGAGCCAGGGTTAAATGCGAGTTTCCTAACTTAATATGCTTTACATACTGTGGAGCAGACTTTGAAACTTGCTTCGACTTTCTCTCTTGGTCTCTGCTTTCAAGGAGAGCTACTGGCTTCCATAAGAAGCATTCTGGAGTAGTGGTTACTGCCACGGGCTGTGGACTCTAATCAAACATGTTTCAGCCTTGCCACTTACTGGTTGTATGATGTTGGATAACCCAGCTAACCTAGCTGAGATTCAGTTTTTTCACATTTAGTACAACTTAATAAGAAATCTAGTAAGATTTTTGTAGAGATCAATTGAAATAAAGTATAGCACCTAATATACAGGGGACAATACAATGTTAGCCATTATTATATGCATCATTTCCAATTTTAGTGAGCATTTCAACTACAAACTCATCTAAGTTCTGTTGAATGAGATAAAGCAAAGGGCTTATCATCATAGTTTTCAGTAAAACATTCCTTTCTGTTCAACATAGAAGGATTAATCAATACTTTTTGGATATACTTTTAAGGGGACTATCTATCATAACTCAATGCATACTCAAAATCTTTTTCATAATGATACCATTTAGCTACTTTATCAATTCAAATTTTAGCATATTTTTGTTTAAATGACATATAGTAGTTGGCACTAAGACATAGTTATCTGAATGTCAGTAGAATCTAATCTTATGTACAGAAAAACAACAAAAATCCAGAATTCATTATTATTTTCAAAAAGTTGTTATATTTTAAAGCATAAATTATAGAAAAAAGATACAGAAAATAACTTCAACAGATATTCCACTATCATTTTTATTTCAGTAAATATTTTTAGATTTTTGTATACAAGTAAAACATGCAGTAAAAAACCATTATACACATCCAACTAGGAAATTTACATAGTTATATTCTTTGTCAATAATCACATATGGAGGAAATTCTTATTATGGAATTAAATACTCCCAGTCCTTACATATAAAACAGTATAGTATATTGTGATATTTAAAAACCATTTTAATGCTGCATGATCGACACACAAAATGCTCCTGAATGCTTCCTGGAATTATCTGCCTGAGGATGATTAGGGTGGCAGTGTTTATCCATCACTCTCATCCTATGTTGATGGAGGTTGCTCCTGAAGATGTTAACTTCCATCTACTTCTGGCTGCTCATGTGTGACTGCAGAATGGGCTGCCCTGAGGGTCCCTGCTATGGCATCAGAAGCCTCACAGAACAAAGCAACAGACACTTTCTTGAGCAAAAACCCTGTCATTCCTACCTGAATTGAAGCCAGCACAGAACTGTTCACTGCAGCCACGTCTGGGATCAAGAGGTGAGGCCAAATACAAAGGATCATGAGAGATTACTACAAGCAACTATATGCCCAAATACAAAGGATCATGAGAGATTACTACAAGCAACTATATGCCAATAAAATGGACAACCTGGAAGGAATGGACAAATTCTTAGAAATGCACAACCTTCCAAGACTGAACCAGGAAGAAATAGAATATATGAACAGACCAATCACAAGCACTGAAATTGAAACTGTGA
>NC_041220.1:128003410-128014389 GCF_002837175.3 Physeter macrocephalus | reverse complement strand
AAATGGTAATAGGAACATACATATTGATAATTACCTTAAATGTAAATGGATTAAATGCTCCCACCAAAAGACACAGACTGGCTGAATGGATACAAAAACGAGACCCATATATATGCTGTCTACAAGAGACCCACTTCAGACCTAGGGACACATACAGACTGAAAGTGAGGGGATGGAAAAAGATATTCCATGCAAATGGAAATCAGAAGAAAGCTGGAGTAGCAATTCTCATATCAGACAAAATAGACTTTAAAGTAAAAACTATTACAAGAGACAAAGAAGGACACTATATAATGATCAAGGGTTCGATCCATGAAGAAGATATAACAATTGTAAATATTTATGCACCCAACATAGGAGCACCTCAATACATAAGGCAAATACTAACAGCCATAAAAGGGGAAATCGACAGTAACACAATCATAGTAGGGGACTTTAACACCCCACTTTCACCAATGGACAGATCATCCAAAATGAAAATAAATAAGGAAACACAAGCTTTAAATGATACATTACACAAGATGGACTTAATTGATATTTATAGGACATTCCATCCAAAAACAACAGAATACACATTTTTCTCAAGTGCTCATGGAACATTCTCCAGGATAGATCATATATTGGGTCACAAATCTAGCCTTGGCAAATTTAAGAAAATTGAAATCATATCAAGTATCTTTTCTGACCACAACGCTATGAGACTAGATATCAATTACAGGAAAAGATCTGTAAAAAATACAAACACATGGAGGCTAAACAATACACTACTTAATAACGAAGTGATCACTGAAGAAATCAAAGAGGAAATCAAAAAATACTTAGAAACAAATGACAATGGAGACACGACGACCCAAAACCTATGGGATGCAGCAAAAGCAGTTCTAAGAGGGAAGTTTATAGCAATACAATCCTACCTTAAGAAACAGGAAACATCTCGAATAAACAACCTACCTTTGCACCTAAAGCAATTAGAGAAAGAAGAACAAAAGAACCCCAAATTTAGCAGAAGGAAAGAAATCATAAAGATCAGATCAGAAATAAATGAAAAAGAAATGAAGAAAACAGTAGCAAAGATCAATAAAACTAAAAGCTGGTTCTTTGAGAAGATAAATAAAATTGATAAACCATTAGCCAGACTCATCAAGAATAAAAGGGAGAAGACTCAAATCAATAGAATTAGAAATGAAAAAGGAGATGTAACAACTGACACTGCAGAAATACAAAAGATTATTAGAGATTACTACAAGCAGCTGTATGCCAATAAAATGGACATCCTGGCAGAAATGGACAAATTCTTAGAAATGCACAAGCTGCCGAGACTGAACCAGGAAGAAATAGAAAATATGAACAGACCAATCACAAGCACTGAAATTGAAACTGTGATTAAAAATCTTCCAACAAACAAAAGCCCAGGTCCAGATGGCTTCACAGGCGAATTCTATCAAACATTTAGAGAAGAGCTAACACCTATCCTTCTCAAACTCTTCCAAAAGATAGCAGAGGGAGGAACACTCCCAAACTCATTCTATGAGGCCACCATCACGCTGATACCAAAAGCAAAGATGTCACAAAGAAAGAAAACTACAGGCCAATATCACTGATGAACATAGATGCAAAATTCCTCGACAAAATACTAGCAAACAGAAGCCAACAGCACATTGAAAGGATCATACACCATGATCAAGTGGGGTTTATTCCAGGAATGCAAGGATTCTTCAATATATGCAAATCAATCAACGTGATACACCATATCAACAAACTGAAGGAGAAAAACCATATGATCATTTCAATAGATGCAGAGAAAGCTTTTGACAAAATTCAACACCCATTTATCATAAAAACCCTGCAGGAAGTAGGCATAGAGGGAACTTTCCTCAACATAATAAAGGCCATATATGACAAACCCACAGCCAACATCGTCCTCAATGGTGAAAAACTGAAACCATTTCCACTAAGATCAGGAACAAGACAAGGTTGCCCACTCTCACCACTATTATTCAACATAGTTTTGGAAGTTTTAGCCACAGCAGTCAAGAGAAGAAAAAGAAATAAAAGGAATCCAAATCGGAAAAGAAGAAGTAAAGCTGTCAAGGTTTGCAGATGACATGATACTATACATAGAGAATTCTAAGGATGTTACCAGAAAACTACTAGAGCTAATCAATGAATTTGGTAAAGTAGCAGGATACAAAATTAATGCACAGAAATCTCTTGCATTCCGATACACTAATGATGAAAAATCTGAAAGTGAAATTAAGAAAACACTCCCATTTACCATTGCAACAAAAAGAATAAAATATCTAGGAATAAACCTACCTAAGGAGACAAAAGACTGTATGCAGAAAATTAGAAGACGCTGATGAAAGAAATTAAAGGTGATACAAATACTGACTTCAGACTATACTACAAAGCTACAGTAATCAAGACAGTATGGTACTGGCACAGAAACAGAAATATAGATCAATGGCTAACACATATATATGGAATCTAAGAAAGAAAAAAAAAGAAAATGGTCAGAAGAACCTAGGGGCAAAATGGGAATAAAGATGCAGACCTACTAGAGAATGGACTTGAGGATATGGGGAGAGCTAAGTGTAAGCTAGGACAAAGTGAGAGAGTGGCATGGACATATATACACTACCAAACGTAAAATCAATAGCTAGTGGGAAGCAGCCGCATAGCACAGGGAGATCAGCTCGGTGCTTTGTGACCACCTAGAGGGGTGGGGTAGGGAGGGTGGGAGGGAGGGAGATGCAAGAGGCAAGAGATATGGGGACATATGTATATGTATAACTGATTCACTTTGTTATAAAACGGAAACTGACACACCATTGCAAAGCAATTATACTCTAATAAAGATGTTTAAAAAAAAAAAAAAAGAGGTGAGGCTAAGAGGATGTGAAAGGAAGTGAAACAAGAGTTGTCTGATAAAAAAGTCAATGGAATTCTTAGTCCAGCCTTACAAAGTCCCAAAGCAGAGGGAAAGAGTGGAATATGTCTAAGTCATCTCAGAAAAAATAAAAAATAAAACAAGAAAAAAAACACCAAAATGCTGTACATATTTAATGGATATTAACCTCATGAGTCTGGAAATTTTTATTTCTTGTCTTTTGAAGCACTCAGCTAATGCTTCCTAAATAAATGGTGAAGAAAACCTAGGAGGTTTTATACCTTTTTACTGAAGATGTTGAAAAATAGAATCAGACAAAGCCCTTTCAAGGAGTTTGAAAGAATTCTGGGATACACATTGATTTTTTTCATTTAATAATTCATTGTTTTTAAGCACCAGTGCATGCCAGGCACTATTCTAGTCACTGGATACAGCAGTAAATAAAACAAAGTCTCTGCCCTCATGGAACATACATTCCAGCAGAGGCACAGCAATAAACGATTCATTCAACAAAGCAATAAAAACATCATATAAAGATATATGCTATGGAGAACAGTGAAGAATGGTGAGGGGAGTATGATGTCTTGGTAGGGGCTTATATTTTTATTTAGGATGGTAAGGAAAGCCATCTCATGTGAGATGACATTTGAGTAGAGGATAGAAAACGAAGTAATGGTTTGAGACACACAAATAACCGGAAGAAAAGCATACTAGTCAGAGGGAGAAAAAGATGCAAAGGCCCTGAGGTAGGAGCATGCTTGATGTGTTTGACATACAAGAGGTCCTTTTTGGTTGGAGTATAGAGAGAGAGTCAGAGAAAAGAAGTAGGAGATAAACTTGGAGAGTTAGTGCGACTGTGTGCGTGGGAGTGGTGGCAACAGGTCACGTAGGGTCTTGGAGGTCCAAGTAAGGGCTTGGCCATTTACTCTTATTGAGACGGTTTTGAGCCAAGAAGGGACATGATCTGATATATATGTTAAAAGAATAAGTCTCATTGTTGAAATAACTCTTAGTGTTGAAAAATAAACTGAAGCACCGAGATCAGTTAGAAGGCTTTTGCAACAATCCAGGTGAGAGATGATGATGGCTATCAGTGGAGATTTTTGAGAAGTGACTGGATTCTGATGTATTTATTCTAGATGTGATGTGGAGCAACTAACCGACTTAGAACAAGACTAATTAAGTCAGAGAAAGCAAATCTACCAGGTGTTAGGAAATTGTATGAACACCTCCAATGGGAAACTTCTGCAATTATTTTACTAAGGAACTTTAACTCAGCATCATGCAATTTGATGGAGTGTATAATAAAGTGTAAGACCACTGATTATTTAAGCAGACCTAGAGCTAGTCATAAGCAGAGCAACAGGGTGACATGGTGGAAACACACGCTCACCCATTTACACAAACTATTGTTACTCAGGGGCTCAAGTTCACAGACTTTTCAATGTAGGAGTCACTGGCAATAATGTTATTAAGATAAACATAACATAATTTCTATATGGAAACATTCATTTCTACTTGATCAAACTGGACTCATTTTGGAAGGGATAATTAGGTAGATGATGTCATGTAATTAACGTTTACTGCTGAATAATAAATCACCATTGAAATGGGGGCGGGATAGTTTGCCATACTTATGCAACAGACCTAGAGTTAACAATGAAAAGTAATCTGGCTGATTAGAACCTAATATTTGCTCTCCCCTTCTACAGAACTGATTTTTAGCTGAGCATACGATTGTCTGGAATAAAGAATATGTTTTTCACCCTCATCTACAGTTAAATATAGACGTGGGACTTAATTTTTTGATATGGAATGTAAGCAGAATTTGTGGGCAACTTCTGGAAAGTGCCCTTAAATGAAAGTGAAGTGTCTTTCTTTGTCTCTTTTTGCTTTCTTCTGGCTGAAACTAAATGTGATTGCTGCAGCTTGAACAGCTATCTCAAACCATAAAATGGAAGCCACTTGTTGAGAACAGGAAGCAACAAGATGTGAAGGGCCTTATGTCCTGATAATTGTGGGCCACGACTGCTTACATCCAAAAAGGGACTTCTATCTTGTTTAAGCGGCTATTTTGAACTTTTTAACACTTGCAGCTGAATCTAATCTTACCTGACACAGGTAGAAATAAATAGACTGCTATGTTGGAGAATTAAAATTTGCCATGGAATAGTCTTAAGACTATTCTTTTAATATTTTAAATTGAGTTTGACTTATTCTGTGAAATCTTAAAATATTCAAATTTTGTAAAATAAAATGCTTTTTGTAAAATAAAAATTTCAATTCCATACAGATCAATTATAGACTCTTTAGTGTAAGTTAAAAAGAACTGTAGTATAAAGTGTTCTAATAAAACTGGGTGGTGGGGCTTCCCTGGTGGCGCAGTGGTTGCGAGTCCACCTGCCGATGCAGGGGGCGCGGGTTCGCGCCCCGGTCCGGGAAGATCCCACATGCCGCGGAGCGGCTGGGCCCGTGAGCCATGGCCGCTGAGCCTGCGCGTCCGGAGCCTGTGCTCCGCAACGGGAGAGGCCACAACAGTGAGAGGCCCGCGTACCACAAAAAACAAAACAAAACAAAAAAAACGGGGTGGTGATTCATCAGTCAGTCATGATGCCAGAAAAGTTCATAACTGATTGTGGTTGACTGTTTTCAATATACCATTTCTAGTGACTAAAGGGCTTTGGGCTCTACATGGTGAATTCTGGCTTAGTAATGATTATGTTCTTAGGTGAATGTACATTCAAAGAGTAAATATGCTTTCTCAGATCCATAAGTGGTACACTAGTAGAGTCGATTATGTTTACTTTTCCTGTTTGTAAGGAAATTCCATCTAATTTTCTCGTTTCAATTTTCTCTGAACTTTTGAGTCCAAAGATTAAAGGTCATTAAAAATTCTGGAGTTCACTTAGCTCATTCATAACAGCTTTCTTAAGGTATAAAGATGTCAACTTAACAACAATATTTTAAGTTAAAATATTGCAGTGTTTTAAAATAATTAAATTTGGGGGGGGGAAAGGAAAAACAACTTTGCTAGCTATACTTGGACTATTTCTAAAAACAATCTGGAAGGATTAATTGTTGAATAATCTGGTTCCTACAGTTTTCATTTGTATTTCCAGATGAAAGGGCTTGATATATTTGAATAACCAGTAAGTTTTTATGCTTATTCTTAGTAACCGTTTGAGGTTATTCCCGCAATTCCATTTACAACCCCAAAATTAAAAATCTAGATGAAGAGAAAAACGTCACTATAAATATACCAGTTTCTTTCTGTATGCCTCGGGTTGCAATTTTTCCATTAAATGATGTGGAAGATTTGAGCTCGAGGGCTTAAAAAGCTGCATGACTTTGAAATTACCATAAATATTATAACTGGTAACTGTAATTAGAAGATAAATGCTAGGTAATAAAAATGTAAACATAGGACAATTTCTGCTTTTAAATTAGAATTTGAGTTATGCTACCTATAATCTCTTTTGAATCGACTGCCTGAAACTGTATTAGCCGAGAATTCTGAGAAAACTATTATTCTGTCTTGTATGCATCCCACAATCACAAGCTTACACAAAGGCATCCAACAAATTGCAGCATATCGTCCAGTAATAAGGAATCACAGTAACTCTTTATGGTTACAATAAAATTGTTAACAATTTTGCAATGAAATTCACAGCACTAAATAGGAAATGGTTTCCATTTAAAGGATTCGTTGTATATTATGTCACAGAATCATGTAAGTTATTACAGTGAAGTTGAAATCATTGAAGAATAAAGTTGGGCAGTAAACAAAGGCTGTACTAATACGGGAATGAACCTTAGATCACATGATGGCTAAGAGCATAGACTTGTCAGAAAGACCTGGATCAATTTTTGGCTTTAATATTTACTAATTTTATAATTGTGTGTAAGTAACTTAACTTCTTTAAGCTTTAGTTCTCATATTGCTGTAATCACATTTTCTATTTCATATGGTTGTGTTTAGAATCAAATGAGATAATTAGTCTGTTAAGCATGGTGCAGGGTGCCTAAGTATTAACAAATATTAGCTATTATTATTATTTCCCCCAGAGATAATTCTCAATAAATTTTTGCTTCTAGTATGCCACTAATTTAGTTTAAGATTCACCACCAATTTGAAAACAGCCTTTGTTGGAAAAATGAAAACATTATCATATCAAATATATACACGTGAATTGCAAGACATTGATTCTGAAAAGTTGAAATTGTAAAAATGTCTTAGACTCTAGAAAATATGGCATATAACATTTACATTTGAGGATGCTTTTAGTTCCTTTCTACTTTCAGGGTTTCCTATACCCCCAGTTTTCAGCACCACATTGTCAGTGTCCATAAAAATGTAATAGTCTAATAACAGGTAATAAAATAAATCATATTGATGGATAGTAAGTTCGATATTTCAACTTTAAAACAATGTAGAATTGAATGAAGGAAAGCGGGCTGTGGAGGTTTTTTTTTTTTTGAAGTGGTGAATTGTTATTTTATGGGTATGCACAGGTAAAATCGTTAGTGCTTTTAAGATTTTTTTCCCCACTTTTACTGAGATATAATTGACACATAACATTGTGTTAGTTTTAAGTGTACAACATAATGATTTGATCAATGTATATACTGAAAAATGATTACAATAAGTTTTTTCAGTATCCATCACCTCACATAGTTATATATTTTTTTCTTATGATAAGAATTTTAAGATCTACCCTCTAGTGACTTTCAGATGTACAATACAGTATTGTTAACTATATTCACCACGCTGTACATTAGTCTCATGACTTATTTATTTTATACTTGGAAGTTTGTACCTTTGACCACCTTCATCCACCCCCAAGCCCCACCTCTGCAGTTATTTAAATGAAGAAAACACTTGAGGGTTTTAGGTGTCACCAAGAACACTAAGAGCCAAGATTGTGATTTAGCTGCTAAAACAGTCAAGTCATGCTGAGAGACACAAGAGAGATGCTGTCAAATCAAGGACTCCAACTCACTCCTCCTTTTCACACTTTCTTTCCTTGGCTTCTGTGACTTGACATTCTCTTTGTTTTCCTTCTACCTCATTGGCTCCCTCTACTCAGTATCCTTTGCTAGCTCCTCCTCTTCTGCCTGACACATGATGTTGCATTGTTCTAGGGCTCCATCCTCGATCCTCTTTTCTCCTCTGTATTTCTCCCTTGGTGATCTCATACTGCCTCAGAGCTTTTAATATCATCTATATTCTGATGACTCGAAAATACACATCGTTGGCTCAGATGCTGTTTCCTATTTCAGACCCATATCCGACTGCTTATTTGACATGTCCATATGTCAACTTTACATATCCAGGAGGACGTTTAAGGAGGACTTGATCTTCTTCTGTGTCAAATCTGCTTTATCTGAAGCTTTCACCTTCTCATTTCATGACCCTTCCATTCTTCCTATTGCTCCAGCCAAAACCCCTTAGTTCATCCTTGCTCTCTTGATTTCTCTTAAAACCTAAGTGCTCTGCCTTCTGAATATGCCAGAATCTGACCACTTACCACTTTCATTGCTACCACCCTGGTCCGACCCACCATCATCTCTTACTGGATCACTAAAATAGGTCTTAGCCACAACAATATACAATATATTCTCATTGTAGCCTGAGAACGACTTTCAAAGCCAAGTCAAAACATGTCACTCATCTGCTCATCTGGAGGAAAAGTCACAGTCCCTACAAAGGCCTAAAAAGAGCTGCCTCCTCTGGCCCCATCACTCTCTGGTCCCCCCTCCTCCTTCTCTTCCCGTCCCTTACTCCTCTCCAGTGACACTGTGTCTTTGCCGCTCCTCAACACACAGGCATGCTTCATAGGCTCTTCGTCTAGCTTTGCCATTTTCCTAGCTGTTCTTCCCATACATCTTCTTCTTCTTCTTTTAAGATTTATAGTTTGTAACACAGATTTTCTAGTTTCTTTTATTTAGAATAAATTTATTTATTTATTTTTGGCTGCGTTGGGTCTTCATTGCTCTGCGCGGGCATTCTCTAGTTGCGGAGAGTGGGGGCTACTCTTTGTTGCGGTGCACGGGCTTCTCACCGGGGTGGCTTCTTTTGTTGTGGAGCACGGGCTCTAGGCACGCGGGCTTCAGTAGTTGTGGCACGTGGGCTCAGTAGTTGTGGCTCCCGGGCTCTAGAGAGCAGGCTCAGTAGTTGTGGCACACACGCTTAGTTGCTCCACGGCACATAGGATCCTCCTGGACCAGGGCTTGAACCCGTGTCCCCTGCGTTGGCAGGCAGATTCTTAACCACTGCGCCACCAGGGAAGTCCCCCATATTTCTTCTTGACTATCTTTCTCACATCCTTCACATTTTGTTTACATCTCACTTTTTCAATATTGCCTACACTGGCCACTAAATGTAATATGGCAGCTAATCTCATCCTTCATACTTCTGATACCTTTTCTCTGTTCTCATTTTTTTCCCATAAAACTTGTCAATTTCTAAAATACTAAAAAAGTATTTATTCATTATATATATTGATTGTTTCTGTCTCCTCTCAATAGACTATAATCTCCATGTGGGCAGAAATCCTTAACTATTCTGCTCAGTGATACATTTCCAAGTGTAGAGGACAGTCCCTTGCTGAACGCAAGTGCTTAGAAAATATTTGTTAGATGAATGAAGAGACTACTACAGAGAGAGGTGTTGGTTTCAAGAAAAGATTGGTCAACATTGCCAAATGTTACTGAGCAATAAATTATGAAAAGCACTTTGTTTTTAACTCCTAAGATGTCATTTGTGACCGTGATCCAGGTCATTCCAGTGGAATGGTAGAGGCAAAAGACTGAGGTCAGATGATTAAATTGGAGACAAGTATAAATATTTGTTCAGATAGGAGACTCATGATTGCATTTATATATGTGGAAATCCCATGTAGAGGAAGGGGTTGAGATCCTAGAGGGGGAAGAAATACATGCTTTAGTCAGGTCTTTGAGGTGGAAACCAGAAAGTGTCCCACTCGGTGATGCTATTCCTCTTCCTCAGAGATTGGGGGCACTGGGTTGAGAGCTGGGAAGATAAAAGTCACTGCTTTTAGACAGGGGCTAGGAATTTTATGCTTTAGCATCAATTTTCTCAATGAACGACAAACCCTGCGTTTTTCTTTTAATGATGATGAAAAGTCTAGTAGGAAATATGAGTAAAGACTAAATTTTTTAAATAACTTTGGTGGACAACAGGAACTCTGTCCAGGGACATGCATGAGGTATTGGAGCAGTGCTGAGAAGCCCGGCTAAACTTGAAAGCATGACTCAGTTTTGGTTTCATCCTTTCATCTCTCAGCAGCTTGGGGGTAAAAACAAAATTGTTGGGATGTGTAGTGGGAAATATGAAAGTACAAAGGTTTGGAAGTGAGACATTCTTCTTACCCCCACCCCATGTTTAAAAAGTCATTATGGATTTTTTTACAAGAAAAAGTAACTTTTTTTTTTTTTTTAACTAGCTTAGGACACTTGCTTAGAAGTAGCTCAGGTGGCTAAACAGTACACATTCTATTGGTTACAAAATCTGACCTCCAAGTTCAGCTACAAACGTCAAACAACTCCAAGTGAATCTATGAGACAACATCCCTCTTTTCTCAAAGAAATTAATCAAAATTTGAGTTGCTTATATGTGTGAAAATTCAGCTAAATCATATGATAGGTGATGTAATGAAATCTAAGTGTCTGCTTTGTCTCTATAAAACCTGAGGCTCATTAACTTAGTTCAGAGCTTGCTCCATCTTTGCTATGATCAAGAAGCAATCCAGCCATAAAAAGAAATGAAATTGAGTTATTTGTAGTGAGGTGGATGGACCTAAATTCTGTCATACAGAGTGAAGTAAGTCAGAAAGAGAGAAAAACAAATACTGTATGCTAACACATATATATGGAATCTAAAAATAAATAATAATAATAATAATTAAAAAAATTTTTTAAAAATGGTCATGAAGAACCAAGGGGCAGGATAGGAATAAAGATTCAGACCTACTGGACAATGGACTTGAGGACACGGGGAGGGGGAAGGGTAAGTTGGGACAAAGTGAGAGAGTGTCATGGACATATATACACTACCAAATGTAAAATA
>NC_041220.1:128002535-128003391 GCF_002837175.3 Physeter macrocephalus | reverse complement strand
TATATAGCTGATTCACTTTGTTATAAAGCAGAAACACACCACTGTAAAGCAATTATACTCCAATAAAGATGTTAAAAAAAAAAAAGAAGCAATCCCATAGTTCTATAGTAATAAACTGCTTCCAGACTGATTTGTTATGTGTTGCTCAATTTCAAGATTTCTGCAAGATGTTAGAATTGATTGAAGCCAAAGTTGTGTGCACAGGAAGTGTGGAAGAAAGACAAAGGGGAAAGGAAACTTAATGTGTTTGCAAACATGTGAGTGAAGGGATGCACCATGGAGACAAGCTTAGAAGGTGAAGTCACAAAGAGGCGTTCAGACAGTAAAGAGAAGGATCAGAGAATCGGTGAAATGTGTGAGACCAAAGAAAATCCACCCTGATGTAATAACTTTTTATAGCTAGGATTGTTCAAGAAAGGAATGGGTTAATTATGAGGTAATACATTCCCGGACACCGAATTGAGAGTGATGAAGCATGGGCTGACTTAGGTAGGTAACTTGTCAAAAGACGATATAGGAATGAAGCGGGTGAGGCAATCAGATCTCTGATGTTCCTTCTCAAGCCAAGATTTCATGATTCTCTACCTCTTCAGAGTTTCTCGTTCTCTGGGACACCATCTGTCATCCTCTTTTTTTTTTTTTTTTTAACATCTTTATTGGAGTATAATTGCTTTACAATGGTGTGTTAGTTTCTGCTTTACAACAAAGTGAATCAGTTATACATATGTTCCCATATCTCTTCCCTCTTGCGTCTCCCCCCACCCCAATCCCACCCATCTAGGTGGTCACAAAGCACCAGGCTGATCTCCCTGTGCTATGCGGCTGCTTCCCACTAGCTATCCACCCTACATTTGGT
>NC_041220.1:127973378-128001768 GCF_002837175.3 Physeter macrocephalus | reverse complement strand
CAAAATTTATAAGCAACTCATGCAGCTCAATAACAAAAAAGCAAACAACCCAATCCAAAAATGGGCAGAAGACCTAAATAGACATTTCTCCAAAGAAGGTATACAGATTGCCAACAAACACATGAAAGAATGCTCAACATCATTAATCATTAGAGAAATGCGTATCAAAACTACAATGTGATATCATGGCAGCCTCTTTTTGTCTTCCCCATTAGAATATACTTGCACTTGTTACCTAGCATACACAGAGATGCTCAGCCAGAGTCCTGATATCCTGGAAGCTACCAAACTCCTCCTCCAAAGCCAGCTGGCTCTAGTCTTCTTGTTATGTAAAATAATTAAATGTGCCTAATCGTCTGAGAACTCTTAGTAAGATCTATCATTTGAAATTGAAGGTGTCCTGATGAATGAGCCAGGTGGCCTGGCTGACTCTGGCTAGGCACTTTGCTAGAATATAGTAATAGAAAAGAGAGCAAAAAGAACCCCATGGTGCTTCATGGTGCTTTCAGAACAATGAGGGAGGTTAGACCTTAAACATACAAAAAAATCAAAATAGAATTTAACAGTGTGAAAAGTGTAATTAAGGAAAAGTTTGTATGCTGTAAGATTGCATAGCAGAGAACTTAATTAAGCACTGTTTTACTCAACTGATTCTTTTGTCAGTCACAGAAACAAAACCACTTGGGCAGTGATCTGTGTAGTTCTGGGGGCCCAGACATTTTCAGCGCACTTCAAAAGTATTTTCATTTGAAAGAATTACTTATATATTGTTCAAACTTTTACATTTGGTGAAGAAATAAAGTGTAAGCTCTGGAGTCCTGCAGCCTGTTATGAAATCACTTCTCTATTATCTTGACAAGTTACTTAGCCCTTCTTACCTAAGTTTTCTCATTTGTAAAATGAAATGAGTAACACAGTACAGATGTTACAAAGTTGTTGTTAAGATTTAAAATAATAATATATAAAAAGAAAAACTCTTATCAGAGGTTCTGACACATCATATTAAAAAATAGTATGGTTATTTTTTATGAATTCCACAAGATTACTGGATTATGTGAAAATGTCCTTGGCTAATAGCAGCAGAGCATTTTATATTACAAAAGTTTTAAGATTCATACATTATGCTCTTTAAATTCTAAAAGCATCGAATATCAAATGACAAAAAAAGCCACTTTTTAAAATGTTGCCTCGCAAAGAAGGTCTGAAAAATAAATATTTTGGTTTGTATGTTGAAATCAACATGCATCTGATATTCAGAACGTAACCACTGTTTTATTTTCCGGTATATAAATAGTATGACAAAACCAGTGAAAGCAGATTAAGAAATGACATTAATATATCATTCCAATTAAAATATGTACACAAGGCTGCATCTTCCAAATATGTAGAAAATATGAATAAATGTCTAATGATAAAAATAGCACAGATCTGACGATGTATTTTTGGCTTGACTTACGATTTTATTCTTTTGTTTTCTTTACTATATTTCTAAGTTGATTATAACCAACATTTTCCCACAATGTAACACTACAAGAATAATTTGGAGATCAAAAACATTATTTAGTAGAGCAGCAAGACTGTAATTCAAAGTGACCACAAATGTTTTGATGTCTATGGTAAATAAAAATATCACTTTTTTATATATCACTATATAGTTCTGAATTTTTTCAGTCAGCTAGTAAGAAAATGAGTTCAACACAGTTTAACTCAAGTAAAAAGCAAAAGAAAAATACCTTAGGAAACTAAGCTGCCCTATTTTCGAGAGTCATATGAAATAAAAATTCATTCCTGAATGATACCATGCTTCTTTCAGTTCATTTTCTTTCTATTTAAGTTTTCAAAAATAATTTGCTTTTTTAAATGACCTGGAATGACTGTTATTCAGCCACTTAACTTACAATTATAAGGGATGTATATAACAGAGAAATACATAATATTAGTGAACAAGCCAGACATTTCTAAACCTAAGCCCACTTTGTGAGTATATGCCTGTAAACAAAGACTGAAAGAAACAAAGAAAAGTAATATCAGGAAAAGTCTCAAGGAGGAGATGTTTTTTCCACCCAATTTAAACAGCCTTTAGTGTCACCATATCATATTTTGTAACAAATAAAATAAAAATATATTTTTTAAGATTTTAAAATAATATAACAAGGAAATGTTAAAAATCTATAACAAGGAGACATGATTTTCAAGTAATTTGTCATCTAATTAGGGTTTTACTTCCCTGTGGAATACTCTGACTTCAACCTTCCCCAAAGGCTTAAAGTCTTTTGTTAGTTTCACTCTACTCAATATAGTCAATTTTTTTAAATTAATAGACTTTATTTTTAGAACAGTTTTAGATTTAAGGAAAAATTGAGAAAACAGAGCTCCATATACACAATTTCACCTATTGTTAGCTTTATACATTAGTATGGCACCTCTGACAGTTAATGAACCAATACATTATTATTAACTTATTATACATTATACATTATTGATACATTATTATTAACTAAAGTCTATAGTTTATTCAGATTCCCCAAGTTTTTACCTGTTCCAGGATCCCATCTAAGATTCCACATTACGTTTAGTTATCATGTCTCTTTAGGATGTGTTTTGGCAGTGACAGTTTCTCCTTTGGATGTGACAGGTTGTGACTTTCCTCATTTGGACGGAAGCCCAAATTTAGGGAGTGTAGAGTAGAGCTCTACCTTCTTGAAGGTGAAGAAGTATCTATATAGTTTACTTGGAATTCTTCTGCACAGATTTGACTCTTCTCCCTTATTTATTAATTTATTCACATCAGTATGAACACATGAATATTTATTTTATACTTTGCGTTATAATCCAATACTACTTTATTTTGTTGCTCAAATTGTTGCAGCTTTGGCCACTCGGAGCTCTTTCAGTTGGGCACTGTGCCTTTTGACATACCCCACACATCAATATATTTTTTAAAGGACCCATTTTTTTTTTTTTTTGCGGTACTCGGGCCTCTCACTGTTGTGGCCTCACCCGTCGCGGAGCACAGGCTCCGGACACGCGGGCTCAGCGGCCATGGCTCACGGGCCCAGCCGCTCCGCGGCATGTGGGATCTTCCCGGACCGGGGCACGAACCCGTGTCCCCTGCATCGGCAGGCGGACTCTCAACCACTGCGCCACCAGGGAAGCCCGAAAGGACCCATTTTTAATATAAACTCTAATGCTAGAACATGCCTAATTTTTCTGGGAGTGAACCAGTGAAAAGACACAATGTAAAAAAAAAAAAAAAATCCTCACATCTTTCCGGTGTTAAAAACAAGAAGTGACCATTATTCTAATAGCCAAAGTTGAAAATGTGAAGCAATGAAAGGGTAGAGGAAATGGCAAAATATGATCCAAAGCATTATGGACACAGTAAGGATTTTTCACTGTCAGAGAATTTAATAATGGTGTCATGAAATTCTCTCTAAATCTTTTAAATCATTGTGCTGTCCATATTTATCAAAATAAGATGGTATTACCTTTTTTCAGATGTACACATTAAAAATCCTGGAAAATGTACTCATCATTTTATGTTAATATGTAGCAGGAAGCCATCTGTATCACTTTGGAGAAATCATAGGAGTCTAATTTGTTTACTAGAATTCCCTTTGGACAATAGTTCCAAACACATCCATTCTGTTATCATCAGTTGTCTTCTTGATAAATAAAATGGGAGCATGAAGTTGGTAAATTTGTAAAAAGGAGATTTTTTTCTTTCTATTTTATTTTAAAGCTGTAAGAATAAGAATGCGATCACAAAGATAGTGGATATAATCTCTAATTAAATACCAAGAAAACAAGTGTGTTGTATTGTTTTCCTTGGATCATAAGAATAAAACACAAAAACAGCCTATGGGCACATAAGGGCATGAATCTTCTTCCTGAAAAGTCGTGTGAGAATATATTTACAGGAGAGAAAGACAAAGAGAAATGCAGAGAATGAGAGAGTATCAGAGGAGCATTCCTAAGGGTTAACTCTATCTAGAATTTGGAAACTAAAAACAGAAGAGGCTCATGGACCATGCCACCAGCAATTCCAAGTGTAAATGAGGGGGATTAGTAAAGAGCAGGTTTGAATTCTAAAAGGCTGTTTCGTACAAGTTCATCATCATTACTGTTAATCTCATAGCGTCTGCTATTTTCAGCACCAAATAACACAAATTATAGCCCTGTTCATTTATGCATTCTCTCATTGATTCGTTCACTCACCCATTTATTCTTTCACCAAGTAATTTATTGAATGTCCAAAACAAGTAGAATCTTTTCTTTCCCTCTCATCTGTGGTTCCAGAGAAAGACACTGGCTAAAGAGTTTCTTTTCTTTCCCTCTCATCTGTGGTTCCAGAGAAAGACACTTGCTAAAGTGCTTCTCATCGACTAAATTGACTCACAGCACTATTATTTCCGTCAGCAAATGAGTCTGGAAAAGTGCACGTGGTCCTGAGTGGGCATCTGAAAGCTCTGGGCTCCAGGCACCACTCTGTACATCAAACACACTGTGAAGGAAAAGGACAGCTGTGCAGTGAGAGTCTCACAGGATCCCATTGTGCTTAAGCTGGTTCAAATAAAAATGCTTTCATCAGGCTTCAGGTCTGCATGAGCTTTTCAGACTCTGGCTTATCACCTTCCCAGGAGAACTCCTTCTCTTTTCTGTGTTTGAGTGATTCTACAAGACTCATTTAGACCACCTAGGATCTTGATAATTTACGTTAAGATATGTGATTTCACTTCTCTCAGGTCCCAACTTGAGGTGTAGCCATTTTTTTCCCCCTTACTGTTAATCACATCAATCTTATGTGACAGATCCAGAATTTTCTTAAAATAAATACTCTATGCCTGTAATAAACCTTTCATCAAGGGCCATTAGGGACTTTTAATTTGGTTTAATGTTTCTATCATCCATGTGTAGTACATCTCTTTATTTTGCATCGATTAATTTTTTCTGATATTGTTATATAGAATCAGTCAATCAGATCTGTTGGCTGAGCTTTAAAACACTTAATTGATCCACTTGACTTTTACGCATGACAAACTTTTATTGAGAACTTTGTTTTTGCCAGACATCATACTGAGTGCTGGGGTGCAGAGACAAATGAAACAAAATCTCTACTTTCTGGGAATTTCGTGTTTAGTAGAAAAGCCAAGCCAATACAGTAACTATTCACTAGGATAGTTCTTTGCAAACAGGACTAATTTAGATGCCCATTATATATGTTTCAGTAGCTTATTTTTAATTTAAAAAAAATTATCATATAATTTATATACTGTAGAGTTTTCTGTTTTTATTGTACATTTTTGTGAAGTTTGGCAAATCTGGCTTTTTCACTTAGCAAAATGCATGGACTATTTATCTATATTGCTGACTACATCAGTAGTTCTTTCTTTTATATTATTGTTGAGTAGTACTCAATTATACAGAGGTACCATAGTTTATCTATTTTCCTGCTGAGACACATTTGGGTTGTTTTACGTTTTAGGATATTATGAATAAAACTGCTACACACACTTATGTACAGGCTTTGGTGTGGGCATAGGATTTCAGTTTACGTGAACACCTAGGAATGTGATCCCTGGGCTATATGGTCCCTGTGTTTAATTTATAAGAAATTGCCAAATTGTTTTCTAAAGTAACTGTGCTATTTTGCAAATCTGTCAGCACTATGTGACAGTTCCAGTGCTTTGCATCCTGATGAGCACTTGGTATTACCCGTCCCCTTTTTTATATTAACCATTGTTATATGGTTAAGAGTAATATCTCTTTGTGATTTTAACATTTGTATTGTCCTAATAACTAATGTACTTATTTTTTATTCATATATCTTCTTTGGGAAAGCATCCAAATCTCTTGCCCATTTATTTAGCTTATTGTTTCCTTATTATTAACTTTTGAGAATTCTATTATATATTTCCCTATATATATATATATATATATATATATATATATATATATGCAACACACATTTTCTGCAAGTGTTGATGAAGAATGGATGTTGAATTTTGTAAAGGACTATTTCTGAATTGAAAATTTCATATTTTTTCTCTTAATTAGTCTGCTAAATGGTGAATTATATCAATTAATTTTAGAATATTGAACAAATGCCTAGTTCCTAGGATAATACTCATTTGGATATGAAGTATTAACCTTTTTATATATTATTGAATTTGTTTTAATAGCATTTTTTGAAAGATTTTGCTTTTATGTTCATGAGGGATATTGGTCTGCAATTTTTTTATAATGTCTTTGCCCAGTTTTGGCATCAGAGTTAAATGCTCACTAGTAAAATGAGTTGGGAAGTGTTTTTTTCCTCTTTATTCTGGAACAATGTGTAGAATTGGTATTATTTCTTCCTTAAATATTTGGTAGACTTGGTCAGCATAGGAAACTATGTGTGGAGTTCTCTTTGTTTAAAGTTTTTAAACTACAAATTCAATTTATTTTACAGATTATAGGGCTATTGAGCTTACCTATATCTTCTTGGGAAAGCTTAAACAGTTGATGTCTAATGTATCCGTTTCCTTTGAGTTGTCTAATTTATGGGCAGAATGTGTGTAATGGGTTGCATTATGCCTTCCAAATCTGTATGTTGAGGCTGTCGTGGTCCATTCGGGTTGCTATAACAAAATACCGCAAACTAACTAACAACAGACATTTATTGCTAATAGTTCTGGAGGCTGGAAGCATGGCCAGCTGAGAGCATACTTTTGGGGTCGCAGACTTCTCCATTGTGTCTTCATATGGTGAAAGAGGAAGGGAGTTCTGCCGGGTCTCCTTTCTTAAGAGTACTAACGCCATGCATGAGGGCTCCACCGTCATAACTTAGGCACCTCCCAGTGGCCCCCCTAACTAATACCATCACCTTTGCAGGTTAGGATTTCAACACATGAATTTGGGGGAAGGAGAACAAACATTCAGACCATAGCAAAGTCTTAATCTCCAGTACCTCAGAATGTAACCTTATTTGGAAATAAAGCATTAGCAGATATAATTAGTTAAAATGAAGTTATACTGGAGTAGGTTGGGCCCTTAATCCAAAATATCTGGTGTCACTATAAAAAGGGAGAATTTGGACACAGACAGGCACACAAGAAGACAGCCATGTGAAGATGAGAGTTGTGCTTCCACAAGTCAAGGAACTACAAAACTAGGAGAGAGCTCTGGAACAGACCTCTCCCTAGCAACTTCAGAGGGAGCATGACTTCTGCTGACACCTTGATCTTGGACTTCTAGCCTCCAGAACTGTGAGACAATACATTTCCATTGTTTAAGCCACTTAATTTGTGGTACTTTCTTATGGCAGCTCTAGCAAACTAACATACTGTTGTTCATTTTAAAATGTCTATAGAATATCTAGTGATGTCACCTCTTTTATTCCTGGTAGTTGTAATTTATGTCTTCTCTCATTTTTGTTCATTTGTCAGACTAGAGGTTTATCAAAGTTATTGACTTCTTTCAAAAAACCAGAGATTGATTTAAATGATGTTCTCTGTTATTCTCTTCTAGTTTTCTTTTTATCTTTATTATATCCCTTCTTCTGATTTCATTTGGTTTAATTTGCTCTTCTTTTTGTAATTTCTTAAGATAGACATTTTGGACATTGATCTCTCCCGTTGCGGAGCACAGGCTCCTCAGCGGCCATGGCTCACGGGCCCAGCCGCTCTGCGGCATGTTGGGATCTTCCCGGACCAGGGCACAAACCCATGTCCCCTGCATCGGCAGGCGGACTCTCAACCACTGCGCCACCAGGGAAGCCCTGATTCTTTTTTAATATAAGCAATCAATGCCATAAAGTTCCGTCTAAGCCCTGCTTTAGCCACATCCCATAAACTTTGATATGTTTTCATTTTTATTTGATTAGAAATATTTTCTGATTTCCTGTGTGACTTTGACCTGTCAGTTATACATGGATGTGCTATTTAATTTACAAATATTTGGGGATTTTCCAGTTATCTGATTTCTTGTTTAATTTAGTTTCATTTTAAATTATACTTTTAAATCTTTTTGTTTTGGTCCAGACTATGGTCTCTCTTTGTGAATGTTAATTTCATGTGCAATTTAAATGAATATTCATTCTGATGATATTGAGTGTAGTGTTCTATAATTGTCAGTTGGTTCAATTTGGTTGGCAGTGTTGTTCAGGTGTTCTACATCCCTCAGAATTTCTGTTTAGCAGTTCTATTGATCAGAGATAGAAATGTAGACATCTCCAACTATAACTGTAAGTTGTCTATTTTTTTTTTTCAGTTCTTTCAGTTAAAGCTTTTTGTTTTTTAAAACTTTGTTGTTGGGTGCATGCACATTTAGGATGGTTATGCTTGCTTGGTTAATTGACCACTTTTCCATTATGGAATATCCTTCTTTATATGTAGTAATATGCTTTGTTCTAAAGTCTATTTTAATATTAATTAATATTACTCCTGCCTTCTATTAGTACTTAAATTTTGTTTTATTTTAACACCTTTGTATTTAATATTTAAATTGGGTTTCTGTAGAAAACCTATATTGGGGTCTAAACTTTTTTATTCAACTTAATTTGTCTCTTCTAATTGATGTCATTAGACTATTTACATTTAGTGTAATTATGGCTATAGCTGGATTAAAATTTACCAACTTGGAAAATATTTTCTCTTTGTTCTATCCGTTCTTTGCTTCTTTTTCCTCTGTTTTCCCTTAGGTTAACCGATGAATTTTTATGTTACATTTATCTCCACTTTCAACCTATTTATACATTAAAATAATGTACTTTTTAGTGGTTCTTCCTGTGCCCTGGGGGGGAGAGGGACAATTTGGGAGACTGTTCCAGGTGGATCATTTATACCCTGCTATCTACCACAGTGTAGGAGGATAATCTGGCTCTTGCTCCTCACGGGGTTCTATTTAAATCAGCACAACGGGGCCTCTGTTTCACACTTTGTCCCCAAAACTTCTGACTATACCCCACCATTAGAGGTGGAGGGCTCAGCTCAGACAAGGGCGAGGCCCTCCTAGGGACATCCAAGGTCTACTTACTCCTAGATTCCTCCCAGAAAACTTTAGCTAGGCTGAGAGAAAAAGGAATTTCTTCTCTTACCCCTTTTGTGCTCGTTATATTCTAACCCTTTTCAAGGAGTAGGGATTTGACATTAAAGAAATTTTCTCTGATTCTGTTGTAACCTCATTTCCTTCACATAATGAATGCAGTCTGGATTGTGGGGAAGCCACAAATTTACATAAAGGGGGAAAAAATGCCAAGGCTGATATATCAAAATATTATCCTACCAACTCTTCATACCCTAAAGTGTAAGTTTTTTACGGTGGGAATTTATTAAAGGTCAAGATACTGCCTTTGATAACTTTAGTAGAAATTTCATGCTATGGTGTTTTTATATCATTACACAAGTTCAGAGTCTGTAAGACCTACAACATGCATTTAGCAACTAGTATATTAACAGATTCCAAGAACAAAACAAATATGTAAATTTCAACATGCTGCAATTGCTTCTCCTTCTTAAGCTTAAAATGCATATGCTCTTGGGTCAGACTGGAGCCACAGCCAGAACTGCAGCACCATGTTCAGTCCATGGCTTGTTATAAAATGTGCGCAGCACACTGAAGAATATGGATCAAAGATTTCGGAAGCCGAGAAACATAGTGTTTTAGAAAGTGAATCAATTTAGGTCAGAGTATTGTTTTGTTATATGGCATATACAAGAAAAAACATTTCTTCATTTCACATGGGATATGATATGCTGCAATTTTATCCTCATTTCTAAAGCTTCTGCAAACTGTAATTCACAGGCTGGCATGACTTCAGTGGATGCCGACTTACTAAAGAGATTTTTTTTTTTTAAGTTTTATTTATATTTTTTGCACCACACTGTGAAGTGCCCCTGATGCTTTGTTTCTCAGAGGCAGGATTAGGGCACAGATGGAAGAAGAAAGGCATGAAATTCTATACTTTGAAACATTCAGTCCAGATTTATATTGTATCTCTAGTTACCTGGCACCTCTATAATACCCTTCATTGGAGAATTTCAAAGCCTGTGCAGCCTCACAATTGCATAATACATAAATTTTTAAAACTATTATCTGTGAGAAAATTAATCAAACTGCATTGAAGGTGAAATTGTAATAAACAAACAAAAAGAAGGGGCTCTTTTTGTTCATTTGTTTGTTTTGTCAATACAATCTAATGTCAACTAGACCTAACCCTGTTTAGGAAGCATCAAAGCCTTCACTTTTTCTGTTTACTTCTTCTTGGCTCTAGTCCAGTTAGGCCATTGACAATTAAGGGAAAATACTGCTTTCTCTCTCGTGTGTCTTACATATACATCCATAGTACAAAATAACCTCTACCCCAACCACGTCCCATACTCTTACTTTTGGTTGGCCTTTATGTACGTAATATTTTGGTAAATTATAATCTAACTCTTGCATAAACACATTCTAAAAATATAAGCCAGCAGCTATCTCCCAAGAAATAACCTTGCCAAATAGGTCACATTTTCTTTAAAAAACCAATTGATTGTAGAAGATGGGTATTTTTCCAAAAATTAAAAGAGCACTCTTTTAAAAAATAAGGATTCTATTACATTGAAAAATTATCTGTGGGGAAGAAACATAAACCATGTGAATTTTTAACTTCTACTTAAATATTTTATGTGGCTAAATTTAATCTATTTTGGATTACTCTCGTGCAGAAAAGAATTGGTCAGCTATGTCCTCCCTCTCAGTCAGTTTTGGTTAGAATACAGAAGCACATGGAAGCCAGAAATAAAGAGTTTAATTGAGAATTAAGTGCTTATTCGTCGACAGGGAATATTTGAGCAGTGGTTTTCTCCTGAGGGTGATTTTTTTGCCCCCGTCTTGAGATTTTTTTTAATTGCCATGACTGGGGTGGGGAAGGTTTTCCTGCCTTAGTGAGTAGAGGCCAGGTATTCTAACCATACGACCATATTCCCCCGGCTGAGGTTTGGTGAGGATGGATGCAGATCAAGAGAGAGAAAACGGAAAGAGTTTGCAGTTCTTTGTTACACCCACAGTTCACACAGGGCCGCTGAGGGGTAAGCCCGGGTGCAGTTACGAGGCTGAGGGGGAAGCTGAACTGTATGCAGCTGCCTTTGATGTGGTTTCTGGGAGAGGTAAAGCAGGGTAGGGTGGTGATGGGGTTCAGGACACACCACCCCCAAATGTGACACCTTGGCATAGTAAATAGCTTACTCTGAAGGAGTTTGAGAAAATGGCAGAAGCAGGAAGGTCACTGTGACATCCCGCCCCACCCCCCTCCCAAACACACACACACTTGCTCTTCTTCCCAAAACAGGTCATGTGAAAGGTAGCCTCCGTGTACCAGGAGGATGGAAGACATTCACCAGAGATGCGGATTGTAGGGCCCAGAAATCAGTACAAACAGACATGTCAACCTAATCCTTATCTTCCTAGTTATTACCTCAACCTTTACTACCCCTCGCCTAAACCCCTTTGTCTTGCACATTCTTCATAAATTTATTGTTTCTTTGTTTAAAAGATCTAGAAGCTTCTTGCTCTGGTCACTTTTTATGAAACAAGAAGGGATGTGAAATACTTCTGGTCACTACGGAGAATGAGATGGACTCAGAGTGTGGATGAAATCTACTAATGTTGATAAAGAAAAATATTCAAAACAGACAAATCGAATCAGTGGATATGGAGGTGGGATATTAACAAGTGCAATTTTATTGTAATGCTCTAGAAAAATGTGTGTGATAAGACTAATTTGGGAGGAAATACGTAAACCAATAGTTCTACCAATGGGATTTAAAGTAAAATATTCCATCAAATTGTTAGTAACTGATGCATCTTAAGCAGGTGACAGACTCATAAAATTGGTTTCCTTATTTGTGCAATGTAGCAGCTTTCAAAAATTTCTTTGGATTGTTGTTGACAGCAAGTGAGATATAGTGGGAAAGCAGCCAGGTGATGTCTGATGCAAAGTTGATGCTTAATAAATCCATCTATAGCGCCCACCAACCTTGCCTCTGCTCCTCCACGATTACAACAACGAAATCCTATCCAAGTCCTCTGGCAATAAAGAAAGTTAAATGTATTTCTTTAAAATGCAAGCAAGTAGAAGAAAGTACAGCATAATAAGCTTTAACGACGCGAGTGTTGAAGTAGAGTTCAATTTTGTTTCATCTGAAATGGGAATAATACTAATTACTTTATAGAAAGAGTATAAGGAGGAAATGAGATAATGAAAGTTGCTTAACACTTAGCTTATTACATAGTATGTGCGTGATAAATCTTAGTGGATAAAGGATCCTAATAGAAACAATGATAATAACAGAATTTCCCTGAAAAGAACAGTAAAAAATTCTTGGGAAGGAAGAATCCATTTGACAAGTCATCTGGATTCTGGCTAATTTATTCTAGATACAAAATTGACTTCCACATAAAATGGGAATGTGAGTTTTTCTAGTTCTCCAGTATTACCCTTATTCAGAAAATGTTTTTTCCCCTCCCGCATCTCTCCTGTTAGTGTTATTGCCTATCCACAGTTATCACACCTACACAAGAAGGGAAGTGATGGAGTTCCTTATCTTCAGGGTCAAAATTCACCGTTCGAGCTGTCTCTGTGGCCTCTTTAGGTAGTAGAGCTAGGGTGCTTCGTCATAAAATATGAAGTCTTGCCTATAAAATCTATCTAGATTGAAATATTTCTACTTGAGACAAAGTTTGATTAGAGTTCTAAAACTTGGGCCTTCAACCAAATTTGGGGATTCGACATAAATTTCCTTTTGGAAAGACTGAAAAACAGACTTTCTGTGTACTTACGTTAAACCCAAACAGATTTCAATTATTCAGGTTTGCTTTATTTTGAGCTCCAATGCCTTCTTGCTGTAATTTTTCAGGTAAGCTCGTCTTGCTCTTCAGGGCTCTTGTGTGCTCTGTACCTTTATTTCATGTCTTCTTAGGTGTCCTGCAGCTGACTTTACAGACCCTCTAAAACTGACTCAATGCTCTCTTCTTTTGCTAAGAGTTTGCTGCTCTAAGAATAAATTGCAATTACACATTTCCTTTCCCTCCAGCTTTTTTTTTGTAGGACTCCTTTCTCCCCTCTATTTTTTCCTCCTTTTATTTTTTAAATTTTTTTATTTTTTAAAATAAATTTATTTATTTATTTATTTATTTGTTTATTTTTGGCTGCGTTGGGTCTTCGTTGCTGCACGCGGGCTTCCTCTAGTTGTCGCGAGCGGGGGCTACTCTGTGTTGTGGGGCGCAGGCTTCTCATTGCAGTGGCTTCTCTTGTTGTGGAGCACGGGCTCTAGGCACGCAGCCTTCAGTAGCTGTGGCACGCGGGCTCAGTAGCTGTGCCTTGAGGGCGCTCTAGAGCGCAGGCTCAGTAGTTGTGGCACATGGGCTTAGTTGCTCCACTGCATGTAGGATCTTCCCGGACCAGGGCTTGAACCCGTGTCCCCTGCATTGGCAGGCAGATTCTCAACCACTGTGCCACCAGGGAAGCCCTTTTCCTCCTTTTAAAACCATTCCTTTACTCTAGTCTTTGCATCCTCACCCTGTGACACAGCTTTCATCGTCTCCTCTATAATTTCCGCTTTCTGCAGGCTGCACCAACGTGCTCTTCGGTGAGCAGGTACTCATTAGACACCTACCACGTGTCAGACACATATGTCTGGAAAGACATCTTTGCCATTCTGTGGCTTCCTTTTTAATAAGTGCATATCTGGCTTCCTTTGGTTGCTTTTCTATCTTGCAATTTCTTCCCGATTGTCTCTTTGTGGTGGGAGGGGGCTTTATTTTCTGATGCAAATTCTATTATTTTGGCGGGAAAGACACACTCAGTTTCCAAGCACAATACCTCTGACATAACCATCTCCACAGGACACCGAAATATGATCACAATTTAGGTCTCTTGGTTTCAGGTTAGCGGGTGCATTTCAAAGACGGTTGAAAAAAACCCACAATCATCATCCTACTCTTTTTGTCACACAAGGTCAAAAGTCACTCTTGGCCATAGGTTTTGGACATTTTTATTGCTTGAGGAAGAAGTCAAAACTCCTTAGTGGACTGCACGTTCCTTTTTGATCTGCTGATAACTCCCCAGTTTTATCTATCAAATACTTCCCCTTTGCCTTCAATGTTCAAATACTGAGTTATTCCCAACTCTAAGATGTGTCCCTTCTTGCTTACCTCTTGTCCATTGTACCTGCTGTTATGTACATGCTGGAAGCACTTTCACACTCTTCTGAATTTGCTGGTATAACTTCTCTTTTTGTCTCAGTATGTGTGTTCCTTTCTCCATGAAGCCTTCCTTGAATTTCCAAGATTGGACTATATGCCTAGTCTTGTGCTTCCGTGGAAGCTGATGTGACACTTATTCTGGTGTAGAGGGGGTGTTCAGGAAACATTCTTTCAAGGAATGAGGATAAATTTTAACATTGATCATAACTAATGCATATTTTATTGTTTTAATACAGACATACTAATGATCAGTCCAAATAATCTAATTCCTGAAACTGAAACCAAGTAGCAAATTTCTCTCTACATTTCTCTAGAAAAATACAACTAAAACATTTTGTTTTCCCCAACTGCTTCCCCCTTCTTGTGCAAGTCGATTCACTATTTGACTGGTTCAAGTTCCGTTGTTTTATGCTGGCTTCTCAGTGGCAAGGCATCTTTATATGTTAGCAAAGTAGTAACGAGGATAAAACATTTTAATTGTTTTACTGCTTTTTAATAAAGACCAGTGTCGCTTTATTTTGGCATTGTTTAATAGAATACCCAAGACTAAGATAATGGGGACATCTAATTGCTCTTTGATGATGGATATTAACCATGCAACTGATATTTCCATTTGACTGCATAGAAAAAAAACAGACAAGAAAATTAATAAAGAATGGAAAATGTTGGCTGATTGCCACTTTTTTTATTCAACTCTTTATGTTTGAGATCAGTTAAGGTAATACCCATAGACAGTTCCCTATAGGACCTCTTCTGATATGTTGAATGTCCTCCTAAGGCAGGGATTATTTCCTCTATTATTTTTTCTAATTACTGTTTCCATTTTTAATTAAAGGGAGAGAAAGCTATGCAGCCCTTCCCTTTATGTCCACACACCGTGAGAGTCATCAGTAGACATAAGTTTGTGGTTTATGGAAGGGAAACAAGAATTTGGAGAGGTCAAATATTTTAAATTGGGTGAAATTTTTTTAATATTAAAAATATAAATTAGTGGTCAGAGCTCTTTGGTGGTGGTGGTGGTGTTTCTGCTGTACAAATAAGGAGTGCTGTTCTTCTACTTTACCATTATAACCTCCTTCTCCAATTTCTTATGTGGATTTGAGAGTACCCAAAGTGTGACAGAAACCAGTGTGAATAATATTAATCACACCGCATGCATTTAATATTTAAAATATACAAAGCCATTTTTCACAGATTACTTTTTAGAAGTTCCCTACTTTATCCCTCTGAAGGGTATTAGAGAGCTATTTTTGCCCCAGTAACTGTAAACTGCTTGACAGAAGAGGTATATCATGATCGCTTTGCATTTTTAGCACCTGGCATAGTTCCTGGAAAATTGTTGGTGCTCAACTGTTTTTTTAAAAAAATGAATGGGTGAGCAAATAGCAAATCAAGAAAAATAAACGATTTTTGAAAATTCATAGTTTTAGTAAAAGGCAGGGATAGAAATTGGACCCAGGCTTTCTGACTCCTAAACTATTTTGAATCTGAGAAAACACAATAAACAGTAGCAAACTTCCTGGACCTGAGGAGGTAGAACCCTCTCTCTCTATGTCAAAAAGGGGCTGTATGTGCGTTAGGACACATCCTGTTGGGATGGGAAAGGCTGCAACAGTGTAAAGATTATGGACCTGAAAGTACAAGTCAGGACAGAGAAGAGTCAAGACTGTGTGAAGCGCAGAATTAGGCTGGTTTAGTTGTCAGAGATTCTCTGATACACAATCAGTGTTTGGCGCCTTTTAGTGAGTTAAGAATCTTTATATCAAGCAGAAATTAATTGTTTTTGTTTTTTGTGCTAAAATACACATAACCCCAAATTTACCTTTTTAATTGTTTCCTCAAAAAATTAAACAGTTGTCATATGATTTAGCAATTCTACTGCTGGATATATACCCCCAAGAAGTGAAGGCAGAGACTCAGACAGGTATTTGTACACCTATGTTCATACCAGCATTATTCACAATGGCCAAAAGGTGGAAGCAACCTAAGTGTCCATCAATGGATGCATGGATACACAAAATATGGTATATACTACAATGGAATATTATTCAGCCTTAAGAAGGAAGGAAATTCTGACAAGTGCTACAACATGGATGAAACAAACTTGAAGACATTATACCAAGTTAAATAAGTCAATCACAAAAGGACAAATATTGTATGAAATTAATATTAAAATAGTCAAAAATGATACATAAATGATTCTTGCAGATGGCCTTATTCTATTTCTTTTTTTTTAGGATTTTATCTTTTTCTAAACATGAAACTCCTTCTCAGCCAATCTATCTTGTTTCAAGCCCCTGTATTCTAGTGTAAGAGAAGATACTAAAGTTATCCATTATGTTGTCTTACAAAAATAACTCCAGAAGTGTATCTGAAATGTAGGACTACAGGGGCTACGTAAAATCTAATTCTTGCAAAAAGTTATGCCCAATTTTGAGGGTATGTATGTCATCGTAGACTTTGATAACTCAATAAACTTTAAACAAACTGAAATAAAAATTCCTTTTTAATTAATTTATTTTTTAAAGTTTAAGTTGTATTTTCTTCGCTGTTGTCAATTACTTAGTTATTAGGAAAAATTAAGGAAAAAGAAGAAGCCTAATAAAAGATTGTCACAATATTTTAAAAATTATAAAATATTTTGAGACAAGTTGTTAGAACAATATAAATTGGAGAAAAATTTTAAATGTAATTATAATTACTTTTAATTTATAACATATAAAGAAAAAAATGGTCTATAATCCTAAACTAGTTAATTCTGTTACAAAATCATAAAAGTTATACAAAAGCATTGTAAGAATGTGAGCAATACAGAAATTTTTGCAATTGAAAGAAATAAAATGTCTGCCTTACTCCAGTTTCTTTACTTTTTATTTCCATTCATGAAGAGTAATTAATATTAAATTTTGTTACCATTCTGAAAAGAAATGCTTATGTATTTCCACATGCATTTATGTGTGTACTCTTTGCTTTCATAACCTTAATATAATGTGGCCCTTTGTCCAAATCAACATGTACAGATCTACTTTCTTTTTTTATTATTGGCACACTATCCTAAGGTTTGATTTTGTATAACTGCTTTGCTCATGTGCATTATTTCCATCTCCTTGCCATTACCAGCTTTCTCACATACACTGCAGCTGAAGTGATCTTCTAGAAATTAAAAAAAAAAATTAAAAATTAAAAAAAAATAGGGCACTATGTAAAATCCAGCAGTGACTCCTTATGAGTTTTTATTATACCTGACAGAGTAAACTTTCTGCTGAATATCTGATGAATGAAATCATCAAAGAGCCTTACACTCAAGGAAGGAAGAAAGAAGGAAATGAAAGAGAGGGAAAAAATCTAACTAGTTGCTTTTCCATTTTTCGCTATTTTAAACAATCTTGAATGAGTCTATTTATTATATGCATTTAGGCATAATTTTGCAAAGATTTATTTGCAAAGATACATGATATCTTTGCAAGGTACATGGTAAAGGAATCTCTACTACTGGAAGTTGGCCTATATAGTCAAAAGGTGCTCCCAAATATAGCACCCATTTTAAATTTCACCAGCAGTGTATATTAATGACTGTTGCCCTATATCCTGACCAATACTGGATATTATAAAGTTTTAAAATTTTTGCTAATATGGAAGGTTATTTTATTTTTTAACAGAATGAGATTGCACATCTTTTCATATGCTTATTAGGCACCTAATTTGTTTTTCTGTTTTTCCAAAATGTCTCTTTATATCTCTTGAATGTCCCACAACTGACTGCTGTTTTCTTATGTTTTCAATTACGTATATTTTCTCCTTAGAACGCATATGCTTTTGACTTTAACATATATCTAGTGATTAAGCAGTGAACTTTATTTGTTGATGTACTTGGAAATGTGTGTGTGTGTGTAATACTAAACTGCAACAGTCATTTGGTTAATGTGTGGTATTATTTAATAATCTATATTATCAAATATAGATTTGATAACAGTATGTGGTCATTAGTTTCACCTGGAGAAACTAGCTAGACAATATACAACCACTTCCAGCCATTCTGACGCAGACGTGTATAGGTATCCCTATGGGAGATGATGGATGAAACTTCTAACCAATATTGGCAGAACAAGACACAGCACATGAGGTTGAGTAAGTAACATCAGCCTCACATACTACAAACAAATCACTATTTTTATTCTTATAAGTTTTAGCAATATGATATATAATGCCCTATAAAATTTGTATTGTTTCATTATATTTTTACCTATATATCTGTTTTCCTAATATAAATTATTTTTTGATATATGAAAAATACTACTTTTAATTGACAGTAAAAGAACCAACATAAAATTATTCACTGTTAATATTTATTTTCATATTTATAGATTCTGTGTTTCTACACACTAGAGGTAAATGTTACAATACAAAATAACTTTTCAGGTAATTTTTTTCCTGAAAAGTGTTTAAGGGAACAGTAGATAATAATGCTGATTATGTAGAATTTTAAATTTTTAAATTTATTTTAATGGAAGAGAGACAATGCCCAGGTATTTTACAAAATGCTAACATTCTCATTCCCTCCCTCCCAAAAAAGATTCTAATATGAACTGGTAACTCATAATGAAAAAATTATTTACATGATTAATATATAAATGCTGAGACTTAATGAAGTACCATATTTAGTGCTGTGAGGAAAAAAATACAAAAATAAGTGGTATATAATAGGGACAAATGTAATTATATACTTTGGTTAACTTTTCCTATGCACAGTAATTTTTGTAAATTTGGTCTTTAATAATCTATTTTTTAAATAAAATACAAATAGAGATATGTTCATTTTTCTGTCACTGAAACCTGAATGTGTGTGCAAAATCAGTATTTTTATTTACGAAAATAGCTTATTTTTTCATTTTTGTTTTTTAAGAGGATTATTTGTTATCCTGATGTTTGTGCTGTTAAGAGCAGAAATCACTAGCTTTTAAATTGCCACTTTTGTTTTATGACATAAATAGAAGGGAGTAATTTGGTTTGTGATATGTGATAAAGGGGCATTCCTCTTGGTAATTGAAATTACTTGGAATTTGACTTATTGCCTTTAATTATGATTTGTTTTAATTTAATTAAACTTAAATTACTATACATTTACACTTGCTAAACATGTTCCACTGTGACTACTCATAGTTTTCTGTGCTCACACAATCTTGGCTTTAAAAATGAAGCAATTTTTGAAGAAAATAGTATTCATAAAAATACTCAAACATGCATTAATAAAAATACATTTTTATTCAATCTGAAAGCAACAGGTTTTCAAAATTGGGCCAAGAATAATATTTATAATATTTTCTTAAAGAAAACCATTATAAAGATTACATTATATAGCTCAATTTAATAAAAATTATATTATAGCCAACCATCTATACATAAGGCAAAACAAAATAGCAAATGTTGAGTGTTGTAGAACCATGTATGTCAGTTGCTACCCCAAATAAAAGAGAACACTTCATTCTTAGTAAGAAGCACATACACATTTTAAGAGGAAAACACTTTTAGCACTCCCCTGCTGTGAAAATCAGAAAAATTAAGAGAGGAGATTAGTGTATTTTGGTGATGAGAACATAATAACCTATAGAAGGTGATGTTCAATGTAATCCGATTTTTATCACATTGGGAAAATGACTACTTGCTCAGCATGAACTACAGGCGGACAGCTGTAAGCTTCTGCAGGTTACCTACACTACCATAATCTTCTGGCTGATCTTCAAAGAGGTTTCCAAGCAGAGTTCAAAATGTAAACCATGAAATTCTCCCTACAATCCAGATTAGAGGTTGAATCTGCACACTAAATCCCAGGTAGGAGGTAATCACAGAGTTGGTGATCACTTAAGATCAAATGGCAGCTGTTGCTTTAAGTAGCTTTCCAGGACTCTCTACAGAGAAGAATGAACATGTGCTTTCACTTCATGTTTTATTTTACAGATTCTAGGTGTTTTTAAATTGTTACTCTGACTTTTTCTTTTATGGGTCATAGCTTTTGCAAACTCACGCTTAGTTCTCATCTTGAGCCAAATATCTACCAAGTTCTATATCAGTTACAATGCCTGAAGCTGCAAGTAATACACAAATCAAATTGACTTAAAGAGTAAAGACACTTCTTAACTCATATGACTAGTACTCCAGAAGTAGGCTTTGTTTCAGGATTAGTTAATTCTTCAGTTCAAATATAAAAGTTGGTTTTATCCTAAGGCTGAATGACTTTATGGTTATTGCTGCCAGTGACATTAGGGTCTGAGCTTCATTCTTCGTGTACAGTGGGAAAAAGTGCATGGCTTCCCATTGTTATCTTTGAGAAAAAAGTTTCCAGAAATCTCACCATTTCTGAGTGTAACATATTTCTTCTAAAAATAGCTCTTTGCTTGTTTTGAAACTCCTTAACTTCTACTTGGAAGTGAAGGGGAATAAGGCTGACTAATTCTGGGGTGACGTTGCAAATGTTTCCCAATTATGAACAAACTCTTCAGGGATTCTGATGCTCACAGCAAGGATGAGTTCATTTCAAATCCATGGTACTGAAGAAACACGACAAAACATTCCAAGCCCCCATCCATGCCTGGTGTGGACCCTGACGAATACATTACTGACGAAAGTAATGGGACCAGATGGCAGGGGCCCCTCCCAGGAGTATGGACAGAGGACCCCACACACACCTACCAGAGACGACAGGGTGGCCTCTAGCACACTGGTTAAGAAAGTAAGTGTACAAACACACGAGACGCAGGAACACAGAGGATGTTACACTCCTGCCCTGGGCCAATGCAGACCTGGATTTAATATCATGGAACTGGCTGGGGTTTTCTCTTATCTCTTTGGTCAGGATTAGGACACATGCTCCTACCTAAGTGAACCAATGACAGGTGTGTTGAGGTATACATTTATCCTTAGATCAATCAAGTTTATCCCCGAAGCTGATATTAATTCTTTAAACTCCACATCAGCTGCTCAGTGGGTGGCTTACAGAATAGATATGGAGGGAGCTGAGTCAGCATGCACTACTGCCTGGCCCTTTCAGCTCTCCAGCATCCATACAGAGTGGTCTTCCTAGCTGTACAGCTTTAAGAATGTTCGTTTTTACACAAAATGTTCTCACCCATCTTTTGGGGGGTCATGGTAAGAGCCCTGTGGCTTTTATTTAGTTGAATTTTATTTTTCTTTTTAACCAGATAGTTTTGAATTTAAGCCACGTGACTTTAGTGCCATTACGTCTAGTTCAAGAATGTTTTCAAGTTTGTCTTAAACAATTTCCCTGGATATTCTATAATTTTTAACATATACCTACTTTCTTTTTTTTTTATAAGATTTTTTGATGTGGACCATTTTTAAAGTCTTTATTGAATTTGTTACAATATTGCTTCTGTTTTGTGTTTTGGTTTTTTGGCCCCAAGGCATGTGGGATCTTAGCTCCCTGACCAGGGATCGAACCCTCAAGCCCTGCACTTGAAGGCGAAGTCCCAACCACTGGACTGCCAGGGAAGTGCCAACATATACCTACTTTTAATTGATGTAACGCTCATCATCACTGATTATTTGGTAACCTGAGTTCCTTATTCTGGATTTGAAAAACTAGAAGATGAACCTAGTTAAACTCTTTTAAAATGATAAATATTAAGTCACTAGATTGTTTTATCATAAGAACTTGAAACCCAGCACTTTAGTTTTTGCTCAAGGGAAAAAATAACATGCTTTATCAATACAATTTCTATGCTTTTGTCACTATACATCTACTACATACGTCTTTATATATGCAGCATTATATATAGCTTGTTAAAAACTATAATATTGTATTATCTACCCATTTTGATAACTAGTGTATTTTGACTTAACTAGACTTTTCAGGAATTCTGTTAAGGGTGCACATACAGATATCACTATAGTTTTAGAGGCAACCATACTCAAGGACAGCAAACTTTTAAAAAATTTAATTTCTAGAATGAAGGAAAGAGGCCCCCCACTTAGGGATATATACTAAAGAGCTATCTGGCAGGAGCAAGCAGTGGTTTCAAATGGTTCGGCTGGTAAAAGAACATAGTTCATACCCACAGATGTATGGCAAGCTTAAAATTAGGTAATCAAGACTATTAGTTCATTTTAGAGCATATTTTCACAAAATAACATTTTTATATGTATTATATTTATATTTATGACTAAATGTCCTGAAGATGATTCTCATTAAAACTATTGTTTCTTAAATTCACTGGTTAATTATACTATTTCCATGAACTTTCTGTGTAAACCTTTTGTGCTTTTGCCTAATTGGATTGTAATGCTTTTCTTCTCAATTTGTATGAGTAATTTACATATTAAGGATATTAAATGTGTCACGTTGGAAAAAAATAAATCCAATTAGAAACATTAATACTAAATTGTTAAATGGGAAAATATATAATTTAAAACTTCCATATATAAAAAATAAACTGAGAATTCTAATCTTCATAAACATAGCACAATGACACAAATTAGATTAAAAAATTTATTACGCAATAAATTTAAAGTTAAAAATGTATTATATATTGAATGTATTATGATATTAAAAAAACACTTCAAAACCTCAAACAACTTTAAAAAACATCAATGGTTATGGTATTTTTTGTACCGTACGTCTGGTGCAAAACTAATCTATTTCAGTATCTGAAAATTCATCTGTTAATTTCAGGCAAGCTATTGACTGGCTTAAGAATAAGCATAATGAATGACAAACCTTTTTCAAAAGTGAAACTGTATACACATAGAAAACACTCAGATGAAGCTAATCTTTTTCCTTAAAACACTATAAAAGCACAGATACATTTTTTAAAGGGTCACTTCCTGTAAAAGTTTAGTCTTTTTTTTTTTTTTTTTTTTTTTTTTTTTTTTGTGGTATGCGGGCCTCTCTCTGTTATGGCCTCTCCCGTCGCGGAGCACAGGCTCCGGACGCGCAGGCTCAGCGGCCATGGCTCACGCGCCCAGCCGCTCCGTGGCATGTGGGATCCTCCCAGACCGGGGCGCGAACCCGGTTCCCCTACATCGGCAGGCGGACGCGCAACCACTGCGCCACCAGGGAAGCCCAAAAGTTTAGTCTTTTATTGTTCAGGCAAATCAAATCATGTTGTAATGATGTAGATTTAAAGCAGCTTAGGGATAGAAGCCTGTATTTTGACACTAAATGGTTTAAGTCTAATACTTAAATTATATTCTCAGTATTATTTTTAACATGCTTCTTGTTGTGGGTTCTTTCTCTTCTTTTTAAAAACAAATTAGCCATGAGTTATAATTACGTCTCAGTGTAATTAATGTAAATATGGTATGTGGAAGAATCTGAGAGGGATGCCAGAAAATGCCTTCAAAATTAAACGTGGCAAAATACCAAGGGTATATGATTGCAGGGTGATTTCTACAACGCTCCTCCATCCCCTTCATCCCAAAGGTCAAACTGTGTTCGGATTATTGCAGTGTTTTTAGTATACATTTCAGGAAACTATTTTTCAAATCTAAATTCAAGATTTCTATACTCCTCAAATTAATATATAACACTTAGATCTGCGGAAACGTACCTTCAAAAGTTAGGAGTAAGGCTCTTTACTTCTCACATAACAGTCTTCCTTAGGATTATGTACCTGTCTTCAAGAACTCAAGTTTATTGGAGACTCAGAATAAACTTGCAATTCTACCATCCTTATTATTTCACGTGTTTTTTAGGAAAGAATACCTGAAATTGGAGACTTTTAAAAATATTATTTACATATACTGAATAAATCTTTATCACTGCATTAAGGCCCCCTCCACAATCTGGCCACCTGTTGCGTTTTCACTTCATCTGCTACCACAACGTCCTCAACTCTGTTTCAGCAACCCTGGTCACCCGGCTCTTCCCTCAAACACTCCAGGCACGCCTGTCTCAGGAGTAGATTTCCACACCCCTCATTTCTTCACCTTTTCCAAAATATAAATAAATAGTTGTTTCAAATCTCTTTCTTGGACCATTAAGGGAAGCAAACCCCAAATTACTTTGAACTTTAAACTCAGTATGCTCAGTACTCAAGGTTAGTTGTGAGTCAACCAGACTTTTATATTCATTCATTCACTATACAATTATTTACTGAACAATCATTGTATGCCATACATTGGTTTAAGTGTTGGAGTGAAGTGGTGAATAAAACAGATGAAAATCCCTGTACTTATGAAGCTTGTAATCTGGTGGGTGGGGGAATACACACCTAAAAAAATACTTATATAAATGCAAAGAGGAAAAATAAAGCAAGAAGGAAGATACAAAGTGTGTGTGGGGTGTGTGTGTGTGTGTGTGTGTGTGTGTGTGTGTGTGTGAGATGCATTGCAACTAAGACATGGCAACCAGGAAAAACCTCACTAAGAATGTGGCATTTGAGTAAACATCTAGAAAGGTGAGGGAATGAGGAGTGTGGATATCTGTCCTTGAGGTCTGGAGTGATAGAAGGAAAAGCCGGGTGACCAGAGTTGCTGAGGCAGAGGTAATGAGGTTGTGGTGGGACATGAAGTCAGAGGCCGTAGACGGCCAGATCATCGAGGGACTAAGGTCGTGATAAAGATTTATTCAGTTTAGGAAGGCCCTGATTCCTCTGTTAAAGGCTCTTGTTTCCTTGTCAAAATCAGCCTGAAGTGGGGCAAAGGCTGAAGCAGAGACAAAGATGCAAGGCTATTGCAGTTACCCAAGGGACTAATGATGGTGGTGTGGAAAACACGATGGTAGCAGGGGAGGTGTTTAGAAGTAGTTCTAAGTATATTTTGAAAACAGAATTGATAAATCAAATATTGGGAATGAAAATATATATTTATAGTTTTGGGGGGATGGTATACCATTAGAATTGGAGAGGGACAAAAAATAAAAGCTGATATTTCAGGATATAGAAGGAACATTGGACTAGGGTTTTATAGACCCATATCCTAGTAGCTCTTGTGTCTTTAACTAGCTTCGAGACTTGAACAAAGTTCTTTAAGCTTTCAGGGCCTTCGTTTAACCAGCAAAATGGGGTTAGGTGATAAAACCGTCCAAATCATACCACTGACAATTTTTGTATATAAATTTTTATTGAAACAAATCCATGCTCAGTTGTTAAATTCTTGTCATTGGCTGCTTTTGCATTACAATAGCGGAGTCAAGAAATTGCACAGAGACCGTAGAGCTTGCAAAGCCTAAAATACTTACTATCTGGCCTTTTACAGAAAAAGTTTTCTGATTCCTGGACTAGATAATAAAAATTGCTATTCTATGAATTCAATGAAGAGAGAGCATAAATATTTGGGATTTTGAGTAGTTTCTGTATTTAATATTGCAAAAGGCCTATAAAAGCTACATATTTTATATGCAATTAATCAAGTAAAATCAAATCATGGTAAGAGGTGGCCAGATTGCCGTTCAGAAAAGATGTGTGATTCTTTACCATTAACAGTGTATCCTAATGATAACCTGTTTCTAAATTTACTGGCATGAAGAGATAATCAGAGTTTGTGGTCAAATGAAAGAACAGGTTTTATACATATATATATATGTCTACATATATATATATATGTATATATATACACACAAACATACACTTCATTTTGTTAAATTAGTCATTTATTTATTCATTCATTCACTCCTCATCTATTCATTTATTCATACCTCATTCATTTATTTATACACATGTGCTTAGAAACAAGTCTGGAATGACATATTTTGTAATGTTAACAAAGTGTAATTACTGTTGATTTTATTATTTTTGCTTATTTCTTAAAAATGAAGGCGATACATACAAAAATTAAAATAAAAGCCTAGTGAACACATTCTATGTCCCTGAATCCTTTATTGACCTAGAGCTATAAAGTGAAGGTGAAGGCTAAAGGCCAAGCAATATGAGAGGCAGACTATAGTGCTGGATTACCTAGTAATTAATGCTACTTTTATGGACTGTTTTGGTCTGTTCCAGGTAGCATTTAAGTACACATACTTCACAAAGAAAAGAAACTAACAGATGAAAAGAGAATGGAAAAGGCAAAATTCCTTTTCACAATTTTGCCCTTGGCACCTTATAAATAACACATGCAGCTTAGCTGATTTTTAAGCATGGCTTTCCCATTAGAGGCCTTTGCTCCTTAGTCTTTCATTTATTTTCCCTTAAGTTTCAGATGTAATTTAAAAACAATATAATTTTTTGAACTTTGTATTAATAAAATTGTAAATTATTTTTTTCTTTTTGTGCAATCCTTCTAAGTAAGCAGGCATCCCTTACCATTGAAAACAAAACAAACCTCATGTGAAAACCTTTCAAAAAACAAAATGAGAATGCTTTCATTGACATATTGGACTCAGCATTGAGCAATTGTGAATGAACAGTCTCTTCCCTCCAATTCAAGTATTTATGTTCCTGAATACAGCAAAGAAAGCTAGCTCCCAAATTCCTGTTTCTACATATGTTTAGGAAACTAAACAATGGTGAATAAAATTAGAAAGACATTGGAAGATGTAAAGCAGAATGGTAACTCAGTTAAAGTTTTTCACAGACATGAGAAGGAAACAATTAAAAAAAGGAGATACCTAGGAATAAACCTACTAAGGAGATGAAAGACCTGTACTCAGAAAACTATAAGACACTGATGAAAGAAACTGAAGATGACAAACAGATGGAAAGATATACTGTGTTCATGGATTGGAAGAATTAATATTGTTAAAATGACCATACTACCCAAGGCAATCTACAGAGTCAGTGCAATCCCTATCAAAATACCAAAGGCATTTTTCACAGAACTAGAACAAATAATTTTAAAATTTGTATGGATACACAAAATACCCCAAATAGCCAAAATAATCTTGAGAAAGAAGAACAGAGCTGAAGGAATCACACTCCCTGACTTCCAACCAAACTACAAAACTACAGTAATCAAAGCAGTATGGTACTGGCACAAAAACAGACATACAGATCAGTGGAGCAGAATAGAGAGCCCAGAAATAAACCCACACACTTACAGTTAACTAATCTACGACAAAGGAGGCAAGAATATACAATGGACAAAAGACAGTCTCTTCAATAAGTGGTACTGGGAAAACTGGACAGCTACATATAAAAGAATGAAATTATCAATATAACATTCTCTAACATCATATCCAAAAATAAACTCAAAATGGAGTAAAGACCTAAATGTAAGATGGAAACCATAAAACTCCTAGAAGAAAACATAGAACACTTTTTGACATAAATCATAGCAATGTTTTCTTGGATCTGTCTCCTAAAGCAAAGGAAATAAGAGCAAAAATAAACAAATGGGACCTAATTAAATTTAAAAGCTTTTGCACAGCAAAGGAAACCATAAACAAAACAAAAAGACAACCTACCGAATGGGAGAAAATATTTGAAAATGATGTGACTGATAAGGGATTAATATCCAACATATAGAAACAGCTCATACAACTTGACATTAAATAAACAAAGAACCCGATTTAAAAAAGGACAAAGACCTGAATGGACATTTTTCCAAAGAGGACATACAGGTGGCCAATAGGCACATGAAAAGATGCTCAATATTGTTAGTCATCAGAGAAATGCAAATCAAAACCATAATGATATCACCTCACACCTGCCAGAATGGCTATCATCAATAAGAACACAAATAACAAATATTGGTGAGGATGTGGAGAAAAGGGAACCCTCATACACTGGAGGAAATGAAAATTGGTACAGCCACTGTGGAACAGTATGGAGGTTTCTCAGAAAACTAAAAATAGAGCTACCACATGACACAGTAATTCCATTTTATACTCATCAAATTTTGCTAACTTAGAGGTTAATTTTAATGTTTTAAGTCTGAGAGTATTTGCTGTAAATGGCTTCTACAGATAGCTCTACATCCAAATGGGGACTCTCTGTGCACTGTTTCCCACCTTTTATATAAAAAAAAATATTCATGTAAGAGTAAATGTTTGTCTACATTGTTCTTAATTTCTGAGTTTCTGTTCTCATTAAAAAGATCTCTCGGGTTTCCCTGGTGGCGCAGTGGTTGAGAATCCGCCTGCCGATGCAGGGGACACGGGTTTGTGCCCCGGTCCGGGAAGATCCCACGTGCCGCGGAGCGGCTGGGCCCGTGAGCCATGGCCGCTGAGCCTGCGCGTCCGGAGCCTGTGCTCCGCAACAGGAGAGGCCACAAC
>NC_041220.1:127969319-127973350 GCF_002837175.3 Physeter macrocephalus | reverse complement strand
AAAAAAAAAAAAAAAAAAAAAAAAGATCTCTCCCACATCTGATAACCTTGTTAACTTGTATAAATTCTAGGATTTTCTTTTTCTTTTTAAAAAACATTTGTGACATTAATCAATATATTGAAGACACTAAAGATACATAAACTAGCCTTTGGTGTCTAATTTGTGTTTTATTTTTCCTTCTTAGATTTTCTCTTATTCCTTATCTTACCTTGAGAAATTGGATTCCAATTAGTCTGTGAGAGTCCACCTTGGTTAAAATAATTCACTGTTAGATAATTCTGTCTTGTTTATTTACTTGATTGGTGCTGAAAATTTTATTTATCATTGCATTTTTTATGAAGAATTGAGTTTGTATTTACTCCTCAATTATTGGGCTTTTTGAGTTACAGTCCTTTTTTTTCATAATCGACTGACAGACTCTTACTCTCTTCTAGCTTTTATCTTCCTATGTTTTGGATGAGAATTCTGATGCCAGCCCAATGCTTTTTGTCTCTCTCTCTTTTTTTTTTTTTCAATTCTTTTTCTCTTGATGGTAATTTTTCTATATCCCTGGAAACTTGTAAATGTCTCTTTATCTTAGGTTTAGGACTTTTATTCCTAGGTTTTACCATTAGTGTAGTTAAGGAACTTAGTGAAACTTTTAATCAGCAGACCCAAGTTCCTCAGATCAAATACATTGTCTTTTATTATTTGTCTGATTATTTCTTCTCCTCCCGTTCTTAATTTTACTTCTTCTAGAATTCCTATTACTCATACTAACTCTCTTAGATCTCTGTTCCACATTGCTTGCATTTTTTTGTCATTATTTCAATCTAGTTATATTTCATCCTATGCTTTGTGGTACTTATTTCACTTGATTTTCCATGCCACTAGTTTAGATCTCAGTGGAAACTTCTCTCTTTCAATTCATCAGGTGATTTGTTTAGATCATGTTTTAAAAATTATTATTTCTTTAATCTATGGACTATTTTTCCCTACATTTGAATTACCTCATTTTTCTATTTTATTTTATTTTTCCATTTCCACTTGTCTCTCTGGGTTGTTCTATTTTTGTGCGTGTGTTCTTTTTCTGTTTGTTTGTTTTTTGACTGTGTCAGTTATTAAGATATTGCATTTCAGCTCCCAAACTACCCCCTTCAATTAAACTAACCACATTCTGCTTTGTCAGCCACTCCCCTTAAGGTTTTGTCAATAGGGGGTGCTAGAGAGAGAGAGAGTCAGTAAGGCAGGTGGAGTAAGAAGGGACTTGTTATTTTCTGTTTTCTTCCTGCCGGCTTCCTGTTGCTTTCTGAGTTTCTTTTTCCTGTGTTGCCCTAGTGATGGTTCATCACCCTGGTAGCAGCTGTGTTCACCCATAGTGGCAGTTGAATCTTGTTTGTAGTCTTTCCAACTATGACAAGACCAGCTTGTCAGCATGACTCAGATACACCAGAATCAGAGAGCTGACACCCCCTCCTTAGAAGTCTGGGTCCCAGCCCCATGGGACCCTTTCTCCAGCTCAAAGATTCCATGACCAGTGGAACAGGACTCTCCCTCAGAGGTCTGAATTTTAGCTCTGTGGGGCCTCTCCTCAAACGTTTAATATTTCTAAGTGCTTTCCTTCCCCCCCGACCCCAGCCTTATGGGTAGGACCTGCTCCTTGAATTTGCTACTTCTATGAAACCCCAGAGTTCTCCTTTTGCCTTTCAGTTACCTAATTAACATTGTTTTTATACATCATTAACCATTCTTTATTTCACATTCTCTCTGTTAAAACAATAGGTATGATTTCTGCCTCCTAACTGGACCCTGATTGAGATACTGACTGATCATTCTGTTTCCTGGGGTTCCTTAAATGGCTGGGTTTTTTCCTTTGTTAATCCACGGAGTATGAGAGCTAGCTGTTGGAAGACTATAAATGGCACTAGTCCTGTAGGTAGCTCAAACCACTCCCTTTTAGGCTGGAAGTGTACAGGCAAGAAGTTTGCTGGTGTTACTGCTAAGGTACTGAGAAGAAGGATCTCTGCTCCCCAGGTTCCCAACGCTGTCTCAGCCCAAACGACAGGAAAGGTTGGCTCTTTCCAGGATGTACTTCCTTCTGATATTTGTCTAGGATCCTTCTAAAGCTGGCCTCCAGGGTCTCAGTCAGTCCCATAAAGGATAAAGCACCATATTAGTTATTAGTTATCACCTGGAGAACTTCAAATTCAGACCCTCATATTTCTAACAGTTCATAGGCCCTAGCAGCAATTTGACTAAGGAGATGCAAATAAAGTGGGAGTACAGGGAAAGGGCTCTGCATATTTTTCACATTTATGGGAGACCAAGTTTTCAAATAAAAACTTAATAGGTACTAATTATTTTGCCAAGTGATTCTTTTAAAGACAATACATTTTATATTTGATCTTTTTTTCCAAGTCGATATATTCGCAGATGAAAGAAAACATTCCCAACATCAATTAGAAGATACAATTTTTGTTTCTGATATTACAATTAAACAAGTACATTAACTTTAACATAATTTTATAATAGTGTTTGCTTTTAGAAAATAACTTTAAAGATTAAATTAATTTTAAAAATCATTTTTATATTTCTTATATGTTACTTTGTACATAGGTTTTGAATAATGCTGAAGAAATTTTCTTCTGACCTAAAACAGCCATTTGTTAGATTATTCTCTTAATGTGGTTGTAATCATTGTTTTAGTCCACTATGGTCCAATTATATGTGTAGTTTTCATTAATCTCTCGTAAATGCTTCCCCCATATCATAAAAGTGTGACAACCTGAAAGACTGCAGTAGATTAGCTCCAATATTTCATCAAAATTGGGAGGAAGAGGAGAAGCCTAGAAACAAAATCTTTAAATAAGTGTCATAGAAATCACAGAGCAGTCATATCATCTTTATATTTAAAGAGAAACACACTGAATCTTGATGTGTTGGGGTGAATTTCCTTTCTCTCTTATCTAGATTGTCATTTTCTCAAAAAAAATCATTTGGATGATAAAATTCAGGTGAGTCGTGGCACTACAATGAGGGACATTGCACAATCAATTAAAGTTTGGCAGGAGTATTTAATAAAAAATTTCACTAAGGCAGAGTGACCTTCCTGCTTAAAATGGAACAAGAACAAGAAGTAGGTGAAATTAATTTCATGTGAAGTTGTTTTGATGACCATTGAAAATCAGTGGGCTGAACATATTCTGCCCTTAAACATGAATGAAGTAGAGAGCATCTATTTTCTCCTTCAATGATTGTGACTGCTCGGTGAGGCATATACTCTACTCACTGGAAGTAGCTTCATTAACTTCTATTTCTTAATTACCTAGAGAAGTATTCAAATGTCATCATAATCAATCAGTGAATCAGTATCTTCTCTCTTAGGTGTTGTGGGAAATGCAGAGAAACTTGACATGACCCTTCCCTTTCAGAAACTTACAAGATAATCATCTAATAATAATCATAATTATCTTTTGTTTAGAGGTTGTTATGTGCCAGATACTAGATGTAATATCTAATTTGATTTTATAACATTCCTATGAAGTCAGTTTTATTAGTTCTGCTTGGTGGATGATGAAACTGAGAATAAAAATTACTTTACTCAAAGTCACACACCTAGAAATTTTCAGAGCTGGAATGCAAATGCATAATGGCTGGATTCCAAGACGGGAGCTTTGTTGTACAAGGTTAAGATCCTAACCTTGGCTAGGAATTCCCATTAAGGAACTAAGAATGAGATCTAAGTACATTCTGAAGAAATATCCCATGGTGCAGTGCTTTTTTTTGAGTTTTATTTTTACTTTTTTATACAGCAGGTTCTTATTAGTTATCTATTTTATACACATTAGTGTATACATGTCAATCCCAATCTCCCAGTTCATCCCACCACCCCCCACTTTCCCCCCTTGGTGTCCATACATTTGTTCTCTACGTCTGTGTCTCTATTTCTGCCTTGCAAACCAGTTCTTCTGTACCATTTTTCTAGATTCCACATATATTCGTTAATATACGATATTTGTTTTTCTGACTTATTTCACTCTGTATGATAGTCT
>NC_041220.1:127886930-127969279 GCF_002837175.3 Physeter macrocephalus | reverse complement strand
CCCACCACCCCCCACTTTCCCCCCCTGGTGTCCATACATTTGTTCTCTACGTCTGTGTCTCTATTTCTGCCTTGCAAACCAGTTCTTCTGTACCATTTTTCTAGATTCCACATATATTCGTTAATATACGATATTTGTTTTTCTGACTTATTTCACTCTGTATGATAGTCTCTAGGTCCATCCACATCTCTAGGTCCATCCACGTCTCTACAAATGACCCAATTTCATTCCTTTTTATGGCTGAGTAATATTCCATTGTATATATGTACCATATCTTCTTTATCCATTCGTCTGTTGATGGGCATTTAGGTTGCTTCCATGACCTGACTATTGTAAATAGCACTGCAATGAATATTGGGGTGCATGTGTCTTTTTGAATTATGGTTTTCTCTGGGTGTATGCCCAGTAGTGGGATTGCTGGGTCATATGGTAATTCTATTTTTAGTTTTTTAAGGAACCTCCATACTGTTCTCCATAGTGGCTGTATCCATTTACATTCCCACCAGCAGTGCAAGAGGGTTCCCGGTGCAGTGCTTCTTGAAATTTAATATGTTTAACTTGGGGACGTTGTTAAAATATTTTTATTCAGTAGCTCTGAGTGGAGCCTGAGGTTCTGCCTTTCTAATCTACTCTGCAGTGATCACAACGCTTTTAGTCAGAAGACTACACTGAGTAATAAGGCTCTAAAGAACTCTGATCAAAGAAGAGCAAGACACAGGGTAAAAATAATAAACTTCAACTTCATGATGCTATCAGTCAGTTAATTTTTAAAAGCTTATGAAATAATAGCTGTATTTCAAAGAGTCATATATTTATTAAGAAACAACAAAAATTTTATTTATAAATTAAAATGTCAAGATCACCTGAACTGCTTCTCGTCAAGAAGGAGTAGCAGGGACCTGATTTACCTTCCTGCCTGAACTAAAACTTCGTTGAAGTTCTCACCCGTTTATCCATTCTTCTCCAGAGATCAGAGAGCATCTTCATGACCATACTTTGATCTCTTTATCGGGTAGGATGCTTATCTTCATTTCCTTAAGGTCTTTATCTGGGGATTTGTCTTGTTCTTTGGTTTGAAACATACTCCTTTATCACCTCATTTTGCCTGACTCTGAGTTTGTCTATATGAATTAGGCAAAACAGCTACTCCTACCAGTCTTGAAGGTGTGGTTTTGTGTAGGAGATGATCCATGGGTCCCACAAGTGCAATCTCCCCTGGTCTCCAGAGCCTGGTGCTCAAGGGGCATCCCTCATGTGAACTGCTGCCCTCACCAGCTGTGGCAGGGCCGAGGCTGCTGTGTAGGGACCACAGGGTCTGGTGTACTCACCATCCCGGTCATGGCACAGCTGATGTGCAGGGTGTACAGCATGCAGATCACACCCACTGGTGCTGATAGGCACCAGCGTTCTGGTCCTCAGAGAAAGTCACTGTGGAAAGTCTTCAGGAGCCACTTTAGGATTAGTAAGTGGGTTGCCCTCACTTATGATCAAGGCGCTTTTCAAACTGTTGCTTTTTCGAGAGGTCTCAGAGGGAGTGGCTCTGTGCACAGGCTTTTTAAAAGTAAGTTCTCTCCACCTAGAGGGGTGGGATAGGGAGGGTGAGAGGGAGACGCAAGAGGGAAGAGATATGGGGATGTATGTATATGTATAGCTGATTCACTTCGTTATACAGCAGAAACTAACACACCACTGTAAAGCAATTACACTCCAATAAAGATGTTAAAAAAAAAAAGTAAGTTCTCTGTTCCCTACAGTTCTGTGGTTCCTTTGGACTGAATCCCTATTGATTTTCAAAACCAGATACTTTGGGGGCTCCTCTTTCTGATGCTGGACCAGGTTGAGGTGACTGATGTGAGACACGGTCCATTCACTCCTTCAGCGAAAGTTCCATATTTTGGGGATCCCCTCCTGATTGTGGGACACCGTGCCTGGGGTAGGGCTCTGGGTGAGACCGAGTCTCTGCCTCTCTTCCGATCTCAATGAGTCTCTTTTATCTTTTGTTATGGTGTCACTGTTCACCTCATTCTCAGCTCCTTTTCAGAGGAAAATTATTCCATGTGTAGCTGTAAATTTGTTGTGTTCACGAGAGGAGGTGAGTTCAGGGAATTCCTATGCTGCCATCTTGAACTCTTCCCCTCAAAATTCAATTTTTCTTTACTTAGAATGACATTAAATAGCAAATAAAACCCCCAAAACACAACCAACCAGCCAACCAACCAAACCAAAAAACCCCACCATGACAAGCTAAGAGAGAGACAACTGAGGAAAAGAAAAAGCTTTATATTTTAATACTTTTGAGAGAAACATTTCTCTGCTTTCTGAACAAAGGAATTGTTTTGTACATTTTCATTTTGTACTGGGTCCTGCAAATTAGGTAGCTGGTCCTGAAGCCAATCAGTGGTTGCGCAGGGATAATGGGGCAGAAAGAACAGTGGAGGGAGAGATCTCAAAGGGGCATGAGAAAACCTTTGGGACTCGTAGAGTACATTTATTATTTTAATTGTGGTGGTAATTTCACGAGGGCACACAAATAGCAAAGCTTATATAAGTTTACACTTTAAACATGTATAGTTTATTGAAAATCAGTTTTACCTCAAAAAAATGTTAAAAAACATTGCTATCGTATATTTTAGTTTTTGAGAAAAATAGAAAATTTAAAACCCTAAGTCACAAAGAACTTACGCATATTAATTGTATTTATTTTTGAAGCTAAAAGAAAATATATGATGTATAATTGAGGACTAAATATCCAAGGCTTCTGAATAAAATGTCACATTTTTCTTTTCATAAAATATGATTAAGATAATTTGATTAACAACATTTCCAACTTATCTGAAACTTACAAAATGGCATTGAGTATATCACATATATCCAATTGAAATACCCAAATTACACCAAAAAGTCTCAAACTCATTAAAAATAATTAAAATAATGAAGCCCTCTGCTGATTTTGTCAAATTTGAGATAAGAATTCAATAAATATTTTAAAATATAATAGCACAGGCTAAAGTTTTCCATAAACCTGTTGAATTAAAGAAGGCATAGATGTTTGAAGTTTCCTTTCTTCATTCAACATTACAAACACCATCTCTTAAACATTTCCTCTTTGGAAGAGGAAGATGGCCTAATACATGGTTCCCAAACTTTTTACCATCAGTGACTCTTTAATTATTTTGTTTTCCCACATATACTCCGTATGTTGAAAGATCTGGTCTACCTAATAAAATGACTTTATTTGATTAAATTTCATTTCCTCATTTTTCTTTTTCAAAGACAAATCTTTTTACTGTCAATTTAGTCTTCTATTATTATGACAAACACCCTGTGCTGATGTAATTCCAGAAAAATAATAAAAATAAAAGATTACTACTTCTATTAGATTTTCAAGACAGATGGCAAATGCGTTTTGGAAATACTGAAGATGATTTAGCCTGAATCCTTGTCTTCTATACATCAGAAGGATGAGTCTTTCAGCTTCTCCTATCCTTGTAACAATGGAAATTACAAGAAAGACTGAGAGAATACAGGAAAAAAGAGTAAATTATTGGAAATAATTTTTCCTTGAGGAAGAATACTTGACTGGTGACTAATGAAAGCCAAAAGATTTTCTGGTACAAATAACTATGCAAATTCTCCTATTCTCCTATGCAACACTTATACAATTTGATTCAGAAAAAGAGCAGAACAAATGAATGGCAGTTCATGTCCCATTTAGGCCATTTCCCATATAATCTGCTATTCTTTAGGCCATGAGAGTGGTGCTGTTTAGGAGCTAGGTTGGTATCCAGAATAACAGGATAACGTTTGTCTCGTTCACACTGTTTTAAAAATGTATAGAAAAGAAGAAAGTTAGAAATCCCTTCAGATACCACAAAAACAACTTCATTCTGATATTTCTAACTAGTTATTAATTGGCTGTTGAAGAAGAACTATCACCTGTCAGATATTTTAAGCTTATACGTATAGACTCCAACTACCTTTACCATTATCTATCTGTCATCTATCCATCTATCTATATCTATCTATTTTTCTATCTATCTAATCTATCTAATTACCCATTTTAATTAAGTTGGAATTTTACTTTTCAGTCCTCTCAGAACTTTGCTTGGTTATTTGAAATCTCTGGCTAGATAGTGCACTATTTTTCTCAATGACTGATAAATCACACAACGTCTTCTATGCAGCCCTATTTTTCTGCTCCTCTGAAAGATAGGCCTTGTGCATGCATGTTTTTTCTCCTGAAGCTAGTAAGCCTAAAGATAGATGTTATTTTGTACTACTTCAAAACTGAAAAAAAAAAATTGATCCAAAATTCAATGTAATTTATTGTGATCTCAATTCAACTGTCAGAAGTTTTGTGGGTGTATGTGTGAGTTTTCTCCTGTAATTCATAAAAGAGCTATTTACTCTTAAACAAAAAGTTGCCAGGCTCAGCTTTCTTATGGCTATTCAACTGATACCTTTCATACCACTGCTCTAATTTATTAGGGATGAGAGATAACCCCATGACTCAGACCTTAAATATTATTTTTCATTAAAGATAAAGAATAAATGAAACTAAGGTCATAAACCAAGTTCCTATTCTATAGCATTATTTCTCAACCTGCTTCATGAGAAATTCATCTTGATTGTATAGATAAGTGGAATTGCATTAAGCATTCCCTTTTCACTAAGTTTTATCCAAAATGTCCAATTAATTGTTTGAATTACATTATATCTAAATAACACCAGAGTACTTGATAAGAAGTTAAAAAATAAAGGCTGTTGGTTAGAAGTGCTGTTTGTGCTGAATAGAAAAGAGATGCCAAGGTTTGGTGAAGGTTTAATCTGAAATATTGCTTCAATTTCTCCATCTTTCTCAACACAATCAAAATCCTATATGCCTAAATTATTTTAATTAAAAGAAGTGATAGAAACATTATTTTGTGATCTTTCATCACACAGTGAAATAATAGGCAGCACAAAAAATGCAGGTTTCACTGGTATAGGAAAGAAATCCTTTTTATTTCTAAATAAACTCTTTGAGCATCAGATCGATAATAGCCATTGGCTAGGACCATTGTGGAAAAGTGTAGAGAAGAACTGAAAAATATCTAATTTACATACTGCTATAGATGACAGGTCCCTAAAAAGAATCCCAACAAAGGATCATCCAACCTCTCTGTGTGGAATGCTTCCAGTCAGGGGGGCAGTTTTACCTTAAAAAGTAAATCTTTGAAAGTTTTTATTCTGAAAATGTTATTCAATGAAAAATGTATTTGACATTCATTAATGCTTTCATAATCCCATTAATGGTATTTAAGGCAGGTGAACAGCTTTTGTCTTAGCACCTTAAAAAGGATCAAGGTTTTGGTTTAGAATTACCAAAACAATTTCTCAATTTCTATAATTTTACATAATAGAAGGCCATGGAATAATAGATTTTGATAAAAATGCATTATATAGATTTATTTAGATTGTCCCATGTTTTAGAGAGTTTGGTAATTGTGATTCTGGTTTCTTAAAATTGAGGTATAATTTGTACACAATAAAACTCACTCTTTTTTATATATAGTTCCATGAGTTTTGATAAATACATACAGTCATGTAACCATCACCAAAATCAAGATAGAGAAAGATTCCATTCACTCCACAATTCCCCTCTTGCTTCCCACCCACCTTCAGACTTCGGCAACCACTGATCAGTTTTATGTCATTATAGGTTTGCCGTTCCCAAAATGTCATAGAATTGCTATCATTCAGTATGCAGTCTTTTGAATCTGGCTTCTTTTTCTTAATATAAAGCATTTGATATTCATCCACATTGTTGTGTGCACTAACAGTTTGTTCCTTTTTACTGCCTGGTGGTGTTGCATTGTACGGATGTACCATAGGTTGTTTATCAACTACAAGATAAAGTACATTTGGGTTGTTCCGAGTTTTGGGCAATTATGAATAAAGATTTTCATGTGAATGTAAGTTCACATACAGATTTTCATGTGAACATACGTTTTGATTTCACTGGGTAAATATCTAAGAATAATATGATATGATATGATATGATATATATCATATGATATATCATATGATAATGGCCTATTTAATTTTGAAAGAAACTGCTGAAGTGGCTGTACAATTTTGCATTCCAAACAGAGCAATGTAATGCTTTTCTTCCTTTCCAGTACACTTAGTATTGTCAGTGTCTTTTTTTCCCTCTTTTCTCTTTTTTTAGCCATTCAAATAGGTGTGTAGTGGTATGTTCTTGTGGTTTTCATTTGCATTTCCCAGCGACTAATAATGTTGAGCGTCTTTTCATGTACTCCTTTCCATTGACAAATCTTTGGTGAAATGTCTTTCAAATCTTCAGACCCATCATATATATATATATATATATACATATATATATATATATATATATATACACATATATATGTAGTTTCCTTATTATTAAGATTTGAGAGCTCTTTATATATTCTGGATATAAATCCTTTATCAGATATATGTTTTATATATATTTTCTCTCACCCTGTGGCTTGTCTTTTTATTGTCTTAACAGGGTCTTTCAAACAGCAAAATTATTTTTGATGAAGTCCAATTTATCAATTTTTTCTTGTATGGATCACTGGATTCCTAATTTTATAGAAAGCAGTGATTTTACGCTGCCCATGCTCTAACTCTTGTGCTAACATTTGCTAATTTACCAATCTTTAGCTGTCTGTAGTAATTATATTTTCTAGGTTCAAGTTCAATTCTCTTCAAAAAATATATAAAAATACAGAAAGAGTCTTGACTGTGTTTTTTCCAAATTTCACACTCACAAAATCCAATTTAAAATTGTTTCCACTGGCTATTGGGCTTCTATTCAATATAGTATCCCATGGAAACTTCACATATAAGACAATTTATACTTTGTCAAAAGGCAGAGAATATTGCTTTTGTTAAAGTGGAAGATAACAAATCTGAACTTTAATTATGTTTTCATACATTTTATATTTTAGTCATTAATTAGTATTATAGTTATGATGCTCCATTACTCTTATCTTAACTAATATAAAGTAAAACTCAAGAAATGGAAATTTTAAGTTTCTAATCACAATTTAAAAGGATAAAGATAATACACATGAACCAACAATTTCCTCATAAATTATCAAATAGCCATAATAAAGATTGTGTGAGTGTGAAAATCGATTTATTTACTTTAACTTTGTTTAAAGTCTAGATATTCACGAGAAACTCCTAAACAGTCACAGGCTTATCTTACCACATTTGAGAAATCTAATGACTATTTAAAATACTGAGTTTACATAAGAAACAGAAGAAGAAGCTTGCTGGTCATGAACATTGTCTACAAATGACCACATATATAAAGATATTTAGCTTAGCTACTTTTACTGGCAACTCCATTTTCTGGGGGGTGGTGCATTGGTATGGAAAACTGGATTTCAGAAAGTACCCCTGATTTTATCAAGGTTGAGGCAATGTATCATGCAGTAAGAAAAGCATCTCTTTAATGATCATGGCCATGTCAGCTAAACTTGGAAATGAGGAACTGCTCCTGAAGAGAACTTATTTGGACATAGTCAGAAAGTTTAAAAAACAATCACTTAATAAAATAATTATGTCAGAAATCCAAAAGGTGAGAGGAAATTAAGCTTGGTTCTGGGTAGCTGCTGAGAGCACAGTTTTACCTCTCACAGAGGATGGACCAGCTCTACTCTAACAAGGAATACGTAGAAAAGTCTCTCGGGTGAAAGGAAAGTTAGCCTACCCATTGGGGATATATAGAACAGAATTCTGCAAGAGTGATAAACTGATAGAGTGATGAGGTTTTATATTTACCTACAAAATATCTCCTTGGAAACAGTCTGCAAATAGATAGGTCTTGGTAATTGAGCATGTTTAAAGACTCCACATGGAATGTGCCATGATGATTTGATCTAAGAAGAGAAACTTCAAGTCACTGACAGTGGTAGTACGAGGTCTTACCAAAGAAAAAGGCAGTGAAAGTTCCATGTTAGGATACTATGAAGCCATTACAAAAATAGAAGTTGTTAATTTTGTTCAGATTTTTATATCACCTATATTTGAATGTAAAACAAAAAATATGTCATAACCTTGGTCCCATTATAATAGCAGAAATGTATACTACACGAAGATTATCCCCAGGGATGTAATTATAATAACATTTGAAAATCCTGACAACTCCTTTCCTGTAAAACCTAGATGTGTGCCCTTACGTGGTTGTACAATCTTTCCCAGACTCAGCTTTCTCATTTTAAGGTGAGAAAAATCAGTAGTGCCCATTGATTAAGAAGTACCAATACATGTAAAATTACTTAGAATAATACCTGGTACACTGTAAACATTCAATAATGAGTAGTTGTTTTGTTGTTATTCTTCACTTTCTACCAGTTCTATGCCTTAGACACTTTGCAGCTACAGGCATTAGCTATTTCGCACAACTTTATAAAAGTCAATCGAATGGATAAAGGATCCTTACCTATTTTATTGATATTATAGGACTCAGATGATTAAACACAAGCATCATTAGATTGCACATCAATCCATGTATTTGTAACTGTCCTGAGGTATAACAGTTTCTGACAAATCTGGGAAGAACCAGATTTTAATTAAGGCCAGAAGAAGGGGGGATTCTTCAGCTAAAGTTCTGAGGATGTAGGACATCATGGAATAGATTCCAAAATACTTGGATTAGATTTCCTTGGTACCTGTCCACCATGCCGCTTTCTGATTATTTTTATTTCAGGGAAAACAAACTTTGTATACTTTGAAGAATTACTGCAATATAAATTGGTATTTGTATTTGAGGATACTGCCAATAAATTATATGTAAGATTAAAATTTACTGATACAGACTCAGAGAGTGAGATCCTAGAAATGAGGAATCCTGAGTGACGTACTTAACATGTTTTTGAAGTACTCAGACGCTGAATGAGTATCTTAAGAAAAAAAACTACAGTCTTTATTCGTATAGTGAACTCTTCATCCAGATATTCTCTATCTTTATTCCTTGAGTTTATGATAATAACAATATCAATATCAGTCATAAAAGTGTGTACTTATTAAGTACTTATTCTGAGCAAGCATCTATCTGTGAATTTCATGATTTAACTCACTTAATCCTTAAAATAACACTCTGAGGTAAATTACAGCTATTATCCTCACTTTATAGATAGGAAAGTGCAGGTACAGAGAGTTTAATTTGCTCACTATCACAAAAACTGGCATTTCATCACAGGCAGTGAAACTCCAGATATGAACCAATTCTCATTTTCTTTTCTTTTCTGGAACAGGCAACATACATTCATTTTGAAACTCTGTGCACTCATAAAAGTCTTCCCATTTTTCTTGGGCTTCAGTGGTATTCTGCTGTTTCCAGGCTGAACATCCTTCTCATAGGTAGAAAAGTCAGAAATAAAATAACAGAGCTCTGCACTTTCTCTGTCAGGACTTTTTCTATTTAATCTAAACCCCAAGGTCTATGATTTTACCTACTCCCTCAAAAATATCCTAAAACCCTATTTTATTGCTAACCCTGGAGCCAATCTAAATATTTTCTTCTATCTCAATTTCTGAGATCTACTGGGAAAAAAATCAACAACAATGTAGACTTGGACCACTAAAAATGTAAGGTTTTAAACGTTATCTATATGTATAAATAGTTATTTCCTTTCTGCATGTAATGTAGTGGCTATTCTTAATCTTTAATATCTACTCAAATTCAACATTAGCCATCTCCCCACCTCTGCCTCCCAAGGAAGATGACCTTGCTTCCTACTTCAGAGTGGAAACAGAGCAGAGTATGGCACCCTCTCACTAGACTCTAAATATTTCTTGCTTAGCATGCCGTTTCCTCCTGCACACACAATGAATGCTAACATAGAAAACATAGATCCCCGTACTGAGTAAACATTCCATGTGGTTTGAGATTGAAGAATGGTACAGTGAACAGAAGCACAAACTCTGAAGCTGGACATCTTGGGTTCAAATATGTTTCCTAATATTTGTTTACTGTTTGACTACGGGTAGGCTTTTTTTAACCACCTGTGACTCAGATTCAGCATCTGTAAAACTGGGATAATGATTGTTCCTACTCATTGGGTTATTATGAGGACCAAGTCTGTAAATAAGTGTAGACTGGGACTTCTCTGGTGGTGCAGTGGTTAAGAATCCGCCTTCCAATGCAGGGGACTTGGGTTCGATCCCTGGTCGGGGAACTAAGATCCCACATGGTGCGGGGCAACTAAGCCCGCACACTCTAGACCCTGCATGCCACAACTTGAGAGAAGCCCGCGTGCCACGACAAAGGCCCAATGCAGCCAAATAACAAATAATTAATTAAAGAAAAAAGCGTAGACTTCTTGGAAAAGGGCCTAGCACTTAAGTGAAATGGTAGTTATTATTATTTTAATTACTTGTCTTTCATGAATCAACTCCAAGCTTATCCTCTCCTAGGCAGCTGTCTCTGATTCTCCATGCGGGGTCAAGTTAGTCCTTCTACTTCTGTAATTCCATAGTTCCCTATATTTTAGTTTTATTTTAGCACTTACCACCTTAAGTTATATCCAACACTGTGTGGCAGTAAATAGAGGATGTACCTTATGTTTCCACGCTAACCTCACTCCCTCCCACCAGCTCATTCATGGTCTCAAACAATTATTGAGTGAATGAATTAAAATGAGATTATGAAACTAGTCCTCACTGACAACTGAAAAATAAATATAATATTATTAATATGGAATAATCTAGCTCTTCCAGATATTCAATTAGTATCTAAAGCACTTATGTTTAATCAATTGTGAATAATATTTTATTTAACTCTCTAATGTGAACAACCATGGGCGTCTTAGAAAGTAGTTTCTTGCTCTGTATTTTTCATGACTCGTGGGAAAAAAATTAGGAAGCATTATCTTTGGATTAACATTATTCTAATAAAATAATAAACAGATATATTCAAACTTAAATAAGTCTAGCTGCATTTAGGCTCATAAAATTTTCAATCCCTATGCAATTTTGTGAGCTATTATTAATGTGGGTATTATATATCTACTTGTAGGTATAAATAGAAAACTACTTACTCATGTATAATTCATTCCCTTCCTTGAGTGAACATAGATCTGAGGTTATAATCTTTTCACATTATAGATCTAGAGGCTCTTGAGACACTTTCAAGAGAGAGTTCAAACAGAAATAGAGACACGGACGTAGAGGACAAATGTATGGATACCAAGGGGTGTGGGATGAATTGGGAGATTGGGATTGACATATATACACTACTGATACTATGATAAAATAGATAACTAATGAGAACCTACTGTACAGCACAGGGAACTCTACTCAGTGCTCTGTGGTGACCTGAATGAGAAGAAAATCCAAAAAAGAGGGGATATATGTATACGTATAGCTGATACACTTTGCTGTACAGTATAAACTAACAATATTGTAAAGCAACTATACTCCAATAAAAAATTTTTAAAAAGAAATTTATAAAGCAAAAAAATAAAGTAAAAAAATAAAGAGCTTTAAAATTTCTAAAAAAAGAAAAGAGTGAGTTCAAACTATTTTCATAATAATATGATGACATTATTTTCTTATTTTATTGTGGTGACATTTCCACTGATGATGAAAAAGCAAGGATGAGTGAAATGCAGTACCTTACGATGAATCCAGGCAATGGCATCTATCTGTACTATTGTCATTGTATTCTTCATCACTACACAATCACAGTTTTTAAAAATGCTGGTTCCAGTTGAGGATGTCCTTGATGAAAGAGTAAGTAGGACTGATCTTTATTAAATCTTCATCCATGAGAACATGTGATTTTTAATATTTGTATGATAAAACTAGAGTATGCATAGAGCACACTTCTGTTGGACACACAAAGAAACAGTTGGACAAGCAAAAGCACTAGTGTAACTGCTTGAGTTGCACTAGCTACTCAAATGGAACACCATTTTTTCTTGAATAAATAGCAGGCAGACAAACTATGATTATTCAGATATATATACCTGTATCTGGCAGATATTTTCTCAAAAATGAATAAAGTGAGCCTGTACCTTCAAAGAAAACACTGACAGCATTTGTTGCAAGTGAATAAATTCAAGCTCTCAGTAAAAATTAGAATTTTGGAAAACTTGTATTCTCACCATGGTTCCACAGCTTCCAGTACCTAGATGTTTTAAATAAGGTTGGTGATAATATTAATAACTTTTTATATTATATAATGAAATGTGTCAACATCAGGAAGATCTGTATAACTCAGTAAATTTTCTGTACCATCAATGTATAATTTTACAAAATCATGTGTGGTAAAATATTCAAGGTACAAGTTAAACTAATGGGTTTTAATGTAACAGAGTTCACAAAGTTGATTGATATGAGAACAGACTTCATAGTGCAACTAACCTTTGAGAAACTACCACCTGTCAAGTATTGGTTAATTAGCAAAGAAGAATATATGCAATTGTCTTAAAAGGCTGTTAAAATATACTTTATTTTGCCAACTAAAAATCTGGATGAAGTCATATTTTCTTCATATACTTCAACCAAAACTGTATTTCAATAGATGGAATGCAGAAGCAGATATAAGAAACCAGCTGTCCTCCATAAATAGAGGCGTTTAAAAAAACTTGTAGGGCTTCCCTGGTGGCGCAGTGGTTGCGCGTCCGCCTGCCGATGCAGGGGAACCGGGTTCGCGCCCCGGTTTGGGAGGATCCCACGTGCCGCGGAGCTGCTGGGCCCGTGGGCCATGGCCGCTGGGCCTGCGCTCCGGAGCCTGTGCTCCGCAACGGGAGAGACCGCAGCAGAGGGAGGCCCGCATACCACAAAAAAAAAAAAAAACTTGTAAACGTATAAAAGCATATAAGAGTGTAAAAAAGTCACTATTCTTGCCAAATATTCTTTTTTGTTTTGAAAATTGTAGATATTTTCCACAAAACTATGTTATTTATATTCACCCACAGAGGGTTTATTATTGTTATTTTTAATTAAAATTTATCTTTTAATTTATAATATGCTAAATATTGACAGATAAAATCTACACACACGAAAGTTCTTTGGGGATCCTCTATAATTTTTAAGAGTATTATCAAAAGGGTCCAGAGCCCAGTATGTTTGAGAACTGCTGCCATAGACAAATAGTTCAGGCAGCATTGCTGAAGCATACAGATGGAGAAATCTATTTAGACTGTTTGAAAGTTCCTATTCACACCCAGATACGTTCTGCAAAGGGAGGTGAAACACCTACTGTAAAAGGTTCTTTAGTGAAAAGTTCTCTTTCCAAGTTAGCATGAGTGCGTAAATACTGCCCCATAATTGTGATACCACTGCACAAAAGGGGACACTATTCTTATTTTTGCTTGTTAAGTGTAAAGTATTACAGCTGAGGTGCTGTGTACCAAATTCTGTGCTGCTAAAAAAAAGTGGAGGATTAAAATGATCCTTGGTTACAAGAGCTGTTCTCATTGGCTTGTCCTCTTTGTGCTGGGTCTTTCTTTACTGTTTGAGTAAACATATGAAGAAAGCTTTCATTGATTGTAGACCTGAGCACAGATGGAAGAAAATGTGTTTTCTATTACAGAAAGAAAGAAATTGTTGGTTTGAAAAAGAAAATTTATAGTCTGAAAGAATTCCTCAAGGTGAAATTATAAAAGTACATTACGGAATTTTTAGCATCAGGGAAATACAAGGTTACGAAATTTTGGTATCACAAAGACCTGGAAGGGTTAAAATTGATCACCTCATTCTGCAGAAATTTTGTTATCCATTTCCCCAGCTTCTCCTCCATTTCCTGCTTTGTTTTCTTTTTTAAGAAAACTACTTCAAGGATGTAGAAGCTAGTTTTTGATGTCAGAGTAACACTTCCCTTGTTTCTTTTGATTGAGGAGAGGCCTGGAAATTTCATTAGTCCCTCATTAGGGTTTTCAAGGAGTTCAGCTATTGATTTCATAAAATGCCTTTCCTGTATTTTTCTGTAAATGTATACAATAGCTGCTAACACATCCTCCTCTAGGACCCACTTTGTTTTCCCGGGGAAAGGCAGACACTCAACTAGCAATCTGACCTTTAGAACTCCTAGCTAATGTAAGAGAATTGTTTGTTATTTCAATATTTTTTCTCCCACTACATAGCTAATTACTTAGAAACTAAAATTTCCAAGTAATTATAGAACATATGGATAAATAATTTTAAAAATCATTCAACTCTTGATTTTTTCTTGACGATGGGAGGGCAATGAGCTTGACATCTGGCACAAGGCTAGCACTTAAAAACTACTTATTTCTAAGTAATAATAGCAATTAGAGTTCCTAGTTAGTTACATTAGTTCTTGCATGTATGTTAAGGATTTATAAAGGTTCATGAACTCTTTGAGGTCAAAAGGATAACAATTAGCCATTTGTGAAAGAGAAGGTTACAATCAACTTTTCTGGAAGTTTTTCCTTCTATAAATTGTTTAAGACAAAATTCACAGTCTAATCCCTTGCAGTTTTCCACATTCCTGATTTTGATGCCTAATTTCTTTAGTTTCAGCTTCCTCTTCTGTTAAATAAGAATAACAGGGCTTCCCTGGTGGCACAGTGGTTGAGAGTCCGCCTGCCGATGCAGGCGACACCGGTTCGTGCCCCGGTCCGGGAGGATCCCACATGCCGCGGAGCGGCTGGGCCCGTGAGCCATGGCCGCTGAGCCTGCGCGTCTGGAGCCTGTGCTCCGCAACGGGAGAGGCCACAGGAGTGAGAGGCCCGCGTACAGGGAAAAAAAAAAAAAAAAAAAAAAAGAATAACAATACTACATTCACCTATATTAAAAAGATAATGCAGATTAAGTGTTGACAACTCAAAGGCTAATTCTCTAATCCCTTCCTAAACAAAACTAAAACAAAACAAAATAATAGTAGAATTAAATAATACATATTCAAGATTACAGTAAAAGTAGAGGTAAGAACAGAAGACTGGAAATCAAAAGACCAGAATATGAGTTTCAGTTCTTTTAGTTCCTGTTTTCTTCATTTAAAATAGGTATAAGAATACTTGTCATAATATCTTGTCCATTTACTGTGTGAAAGCACCTATCACACTGTAAAAGCTCTAAGAGTAATATAGCTGTGATGGTCATGGCTCTTCCCTTTACCTATTCAAGTTCTCCCCATCCTTCAAGACAGAGATCAAATTACTTTTTCATAAGAATCCCTAGTTCCATTCAGCCCCAATGAGTGAACTCAGCTCCTGCTACACATACAATTAAATCAGACAATACTCATTAATTCCCTTGTGACATCAGTTATCTAATGATTGTACGGTATTATTTGAGTTTTCCTGTATTGACGTCTCTAAAATTAGATTGTATGCTCCTTAGGGTTATTAATGATTTCTTATTTTTCTTTGGGTCTTTTATAGCTTACAATGTTTTATACATAATTAATGTACTATTAATATTTGTTGATTTTTATATGAATGACAAGCTTCATGAGGTTTCCAAGAATACATGATACACTCTCTTGGAAGTATTTAAGAAACAATACAAGAAAATAACATAAAATTAACTTGCTCTTCTGAAAGACAGATTAATCACTGTAGTTTGGAATTGTAAAGGTATAAACAAATCATCTAGTTTAAGGTTTTATGTTATAGATAAGAAAACTGGAGCCTAGGAAGGTTTTATGTATCAACTAGAATCAATATATAAATCACTAATTTTCCTATTAAACAACTAGCTATCACTTTATGACTATGTAATCATTTAAAACAAATTTTCAAATAAGTATAAATGATTATAATGTGTACTTCATAATAGATACATATGAGTTGTATGTCATTAGAAGTTCCTTATCTTTTCATCCTTGGTTGTCATAAATCTACCTATTGAGGCAATTTGTTGACTATGAGCTATTTTCTTTCTCAAGGAGGAAAATGACTTCTGATTCCATGTTTTCTTTCTGAAAAAGGTGTATATGTTTTGTTTCTGAAGATTTTGTGGGAAGGTAGTGCATTATAACTTAAAATGGGGAATTTTATGTTGTCACATGAAGACTCACTTTTGAACCAGAAGGGAAAATAGGTTGAGGATATATAATCCTGACTGGTTTATAGGGATAAAGAGACATGTAAAGAAAACCATTCTTCTCAGGAATAAGAAATCTGTCCCTATTATCTCTACTTTTATCTGCTATACAACACAGCATCAAATACGTTATAAACTTGAAATCCTGTTCAACTCCTGTACTACTGTGCTCAATCTATTTATTTCAGCCATTCGAAACACAGAAGCAACTTCATACCTCAAAAGCCTAATTCTGTCTTACAGTTTTATGTTACAGACATTAGTGTGAACTTTTCTTAAACTATGGCAAAAATTGTATCACTCATCCAAAAATTAAATTGAAGGAAAGAGTTGTTTTGTTGTGTGTGTGTGTGTGTGTGTGTGTGTTTTAACACAAAAGCGGTGACAAGATCAGTAAGTCCAGTTTTAAAATACCACCTTTTATCAAAATATCAGTTTTCTGGTGCAGAAATTATTCACTGAGCCAGGTAAACCCAGCCTTATAAATTAGCCTGCAGTGTTCATTTTATAAAAGTAATAAGAGCGGATCTAACAGATGGGAAGCGTTTACTTTTCCCTGTGCTCCACAAACACAGAAACAATGATCACCAAAGTAATCTCCACACTGCTGAGGCGAGGGGGGAAGGACATTATGTAAAATAAACAAACAAAACTACCTGATAAATGAAGGGCAAAAGACTGCTCACCTCTAGGGTAAAATGAGACCCTGACTAGCACTCCCTAAATGATATACAACCATCACAAACATCATAACATTTATAACATATTTAAATGTCTCCGTCAACCCTCATTCATGTATGAGCAAACTTCCACTCAGAGAGAAAGAATTCCATCGTAACACAGAGCTCGGGAGGATTCCTTGAGCCTCCGGCAAACATTTTGAATCTCAGGCGAGTGTTCTTTCCATGAGATCCCAAGCATGTCCAGGTATCACTTACTCATTTAACAACCAGACACCGGACAGGTACTTGGTGCTCCCACTGTGCCTTGCACCCCATCCTCTCAGGCCCAACAAGAGAAGCTGGGAGAAAACACACGCACACACACACGCACCCTTACTTTCGGCTCTAGGGGTCCGGGGACAGGGGTTTGTCTCCAGTGGGGCTTGAGACTTAGCACTGCGCATTCTGCGGCAAGGCTAGCAGCCAGAGAAAGTTTCCTGAGATAAATCAACTCATTTCTCTTTCAAACTCTTAAACACGAACTCAGCGAGAGAATGAGAGGAATGGCTGTAACAGGAAAGACACTGGATCCGCACTTCAGAGTAATGGATTCAAGTCGGAGCAGTTATTGCCGTCTCCTTCCGCCCCCATGGTCCACCCGCCCCCTCCTGTTGTGCAATACAACTCAACCTCTCATCTCAGAATCTTCTCAACTTGATAATGTAACAATAAAACCCTCTGTATACAGCTCATACATTTTTTAGAATTAAATGCGAAAATCAATGTAAAAGCACTTTATATATTTTTAAACCCACGGCAAACAACAAAGTTATTCTTCAAGGTCATAGAAGAGACAACAGATTCTATTCCAGGAATACTATGTTATCAAATAATGCACAAATGTGTTTCACAGTTGCTTTATGAAAATTAATATTTTAAATAATTTATATTGGTTTGGTTTAATAAGTTGAGGATTTATCAGCTTTTGGTTATCAAATGTATGCCTTACTGGTGATTATAAGAATACATGAAAAATAATACCACATGACATGGAGAAATTGCAAATAATAATATGCATACCCATTTAAACATATTCAAAGTTACACACAATTAGATAGAAATGGAAATGCTATATTTTGGTATTCTGTTAAAATTAAAACATGAACTTAGAATAAGAAAGTAATAGAACCATATCCCAATTTCTAAAAGAAATAATTTTTTTAAAAATTTGGTATTTGATGCTTGATGATTAGCTCTGTATACAAGTATGTAAGTGATGCAATTATAATGTGTACTATCAAAAGCTATTTCCTGGGTTTCCCATCAAATCATCACATTTAGCTGTGGAGACATGAAATAAATTATAGCAGCATTTAAAAAAGATAAATGCATTCCTTTGAGGCTAGATTTGTACAAAGGAAAATATCAGGTTGAAAATGATTGCCCTTTTTGTGATGATTTCCTTGATGAGGTACAAAGAGTTTTCTACTACAGCAAAAGAAGATTAGCTCAAAAGTGAAATGCTTGACTGTTTTGATTGGAAGACACATTTTTATTTTGCAGCCACACCAAGAGAGAGATGAAATTCTGCCTGGTGAGTGTAAAGAAGAAAGATAAGCCCTTATATCAAGAGTTTCTGCTAACCTTGCTACATTTAGTATCAGAAAGAAAGTGGAGATTTGCAGCTTACTGAATTCTGAAGCCAAGAAAATGAGATGGAAGGGTAAAAAAGTTGTCATAGAAAAACTACACTCGTTCTGTTTTAGTAATCTTGTCTGCTTCCAGGGCACTAGATATCTATAACAGGATTAACTACAAGACAGTTTTAATAAACAGAATTATTAAGTTATTGAGTTCATGCTATATCATATACACAGACACATTTTTCTTGTGGTTTAATTGAGAATTGGAATTTCATTCTGGTAGAAGGTCTCCTATATGTAATTATGATAGAGAAAGAGAAATTTTCTAGTCAAACTCTTCTCTTTCCCAGTCAACTGCATTTGAATGAGGATATTTCTACTTGTTTGGTATAAGGATATTTTAAGCCATCCTCTATTAAGTAGGAAAATGCAAAGAACTGAACTAAGTTTTGAGTTCAGATAGAGCTAAATTTTATTCTAAAATTCTTGCATCCATTTTTTTTTACAAATTTATAACCTTAAGTAACTCTTCTGAGCCTGTATCCTCATCAAAACCACAAATATTAATAATTATCAGTCATAGTTCTTAGTTGAAAGAAACAGACTTTGCCTGACTTTTATTTATTTATTTATTTATTTATTTAGCGTTACGCGGGCCTCTCACTGTTGTGGCCTCTCCCGTTGCGGAGCACAGGCTCCGGACGCGCAGGCTCAGCGGCCATGGCTCAGGGGCCCAGCCGCTCCGCGGCATGTGGGATCTTCCCGGACTGGGGCACGAACCTGTGTCCCCTGCATCGGCAGGCGGACTCTCAACCACTGCGCTACCAGGGAAGCCCAGACTTTGCCTGATTAATGAGAAAATTAGTCTAGTAATATAGTGGGCAATTATGGAGTGCCTTCTACCTGCCACAGAGTCTTCAAAGTACCACACTCATTGAATCCCCACATTCTTATTATTTCTTGTCACAGAGGAGTAAATCGAAGCACACAGGAATTAAGTTACTTACCCAAGGTCACACACAGCTAGGAAGTAGCAGATCTGGGCCTATGCTTTTAATGAATACTCTAAACTGAGTCTTTATTAAAATAATATTGGGTAACTCACAGAAATGTGAGGGGTGCTGGTACATCAGACTCAAGGTGAAGCAGCCGGAAGCAATGTTCAAAACCATGGTGATGAGGATACCATTGCTGCTGCCACCAAACCTCAATTCTAAGCTTGTAAATTTATACCACCGTAACTTCTATACAACTTCCACCTCTGCCCCATCGACTTCATCAGCGGCTACTGTTACTGCTACCATCCCAGGGAAAGAGGGACCAAGCTCCTCATCCTAAGTCGGACACTGGTGAGGTTGGATGCAAATAGAGAAGTTGGACGGGAGGCTGCAGGGAAAGCTAGAAAGAGAGCTTCTGGCTTGTTAAGCTCCTCCAGACCAAGAATGCTGTCTTGTTCCCAGCAAGACTCAGAGGGTGAGGAACTCTTCCAACAGAGTAAGTCTCTTAAATGTTGGAAAAGCAAAACCAGTAACAAAATTCCACTCTAACTGTTCTAAAGCTTAATAGAAATAATGTATATAAAGAGCCAATGGTTTAGCGAATAATTGTGACTGTTCTCATGTCACCCACCTCAAACTGACCCTTAGTTTTTCCATCACAAGTTGTACAACTTTATATAAATTACTTTACCTCATTGAGTTATTTGCTTCATTGTAAGTTTTTGTGGGGATTAAACAAAATAAAGCATGTAACCAATTAATCATATTAAGCATTCCAAGTGAATATATAAAGTAAATCTAGCTATATCTATGCAATGTTAAAATAACTGGTTAGTTAAAAAAAAAAAGAAAATTAATAAGCTATTTTTTACCAGTTGACAGAATTTCTCTGATTCAGGTAAGTGCAAAGTTCCAATCAGATGTTTTTCAAACAATTGGGAAAATTCCATTGAAAATTTATATCCATCTTTTAACCAATAGTTTAGAGTTTAAAGAAGCAGAATATTATCATAAAATAGGTAAATTGAGGTCTTGAAGTTACTATTCAATTTGGAGCTGTATACTCTACCAAAACATCTTGCCTAATAAAACCTAACACACATTAGTATCTTGGGATTGATATAAGTCAGAATATAATCCAGAAGTTAAGCTTTATGAGTTGTTCTCCTATAACAGGAAAAAGAAGCATAAAAATGTAAATCCAATATACACCTATTCTTATAAGAATATAAGTAAACGTAAGTGCTTGAAATGACACATCTCTCCCTGGAGAAAGCTTTTGCTGGGTGTGCTCTTGGGTTCTGTCCTTGGCCTTGCCTCTGCTCAGTGTTTATACCAGTAACTTGGATGTACTTATATTGACAATTCTTATCAAGAACAGGCCTGATACAATGCTGGGAATTATAAAGAATAAGAAACTCTACCTACTGTATGTGCAAAAATTGAAATTAAACAGGGATAAATAAAAGGTCCTGTATTTATACGCAAAAAGTCCAATTACACAAGTACATAATATGTAAATCATAGCCTGTTTTGGATGCAATGCAGATTGGTCACACAATAACATGAAGCAAGGGACAAAAGTCAGGGGTCTAGAACTTACCTTGATAACCATGGAGACATCAGAACTGACCCAGATGCAAATATGGACTTCAAAGAAACAGTCAAAACATCAAAGCAGAGTCTCTGGAGGGTACGGCCAGCTCAATCCTAATTATAAGAAACTTGGCCTTCAGGCTTCTTCAAAAGTATATAAGAGGCAGCAGTGAATCTTCATAGAGTAGCTGAGGAAAGACAGAAAAGCATACTCTCTCCATAAAGAAAAATACAAGGAAAAGGTACAGCTAATTAGTAGTACCAAGAAAATGAACTTTAAGGCAAAACCAGTAAACTTTACATGTACTAACTGCACGATTGAGTTGCTTTAAAAAGTAAATGCATGATTAGTCTTCATTAGTGGAAACATTATACCTGTAATTAGAGGAGTGATACTCCTGATTCATTCTGCCCCTGAAAAAAACCACACTTGATGTGTGAGTTTGAACCTCTGTGGTTCAAGAGGTAGAGCTGCCACATTCAGGGGAGAGTAAAGCAATTCAATACCATCCACATTAGCCATGACTGAAGAGATTAAGAATATTTGGTTTGGACAAGCGGAAACTCCGAATGACATTATAATTGTGTTCATCTAATATTTGAAGGATGGTCATCAATTTACAAAATACATTAGATTTGTTTTGACCCAGTGTTAGATTGTATAACTAAAATAGATGAGATGGTGGAAAAATATGTTGGTTCATCCCTAGTAAAATAAAATGCTTGTGTGTTTGTTGTTTTGTATGTAAAATAATTACACAGAGAATACAAGAATATATCCTCTTTAATAAAATACTCAAACAGCAACAGGTACATGAAAAAAATGTGAGAACCCTTCTTCAACATACCAAGTTACATTTTTTTCTGGTTTCTTTGGTTGTAGAGAAGTTTTATATTTGTCAGTGTTAAGAGTGTTAATCCTTTTAATTAAGCACTCTGAGTCTTGGGGGTTTTTTTTAGTAAAATCCTTCATGTTAAAATTATAATCCTTTCATAATTTTGTTTTGTTCCATGATTCAAAAGGAATTATTTTTATGTATTTTGTGAGACTGTCATGTAACTTTATTTCCAAATGTGCAGGTCATCATTCCAACATTTGTTGATAGTGTGTGCCCTGAAGGAGAGGAAGATCAGAACTCAAGCTAAGGAAAATCACAAGCAGACCCTGCTAATTTCCTACCCAATATCCACTCTCTCATTTCTCCTTACTATTGTAACCCCAACTGTGTTAATGTAGAATGTGTCTTCTTAAAAGAGCCTAACTTCCAGCCTTTTCTGAAACAAAGTGTGGCTTGTAACACAGATCTTGCCACAGAGCTGTAGGTAAAAGTCTTCTGGGCATGTCTAGGAAAGTTTCCTTTTCAATGTAGGCACCACATTGAATAGAGTTTCCAGTGTAGGATAAGCTTTTTTCCCTTTGTTACTTTGCTCTTCTTTCCTGGGATGCAGATGTGAAACAAGAATGATCAGCCATCTTATGACTGTAAGATGCCTATGATGGTGAAAAATCACATCCAAGGGAGAGTGGTCTTTAGACAGAATGAGCTTGGGATATTAATGGTATTGAGAAGTTGTTACATTACTATGAACCTTTATTCAAGTCGCTGGACTTATATTTCTGCTGAATTCAGTGGATCTATAGCAATCACCATTAGGGACAGACTTCTAGGATCAAAATTTTTCACCAAAAATTGGAAACCATTGTCTTTTAGATTCCAGAGCTTCCAATAAAACAACAGAAACAACAGCTTATCCTTGTTTGGTGAGCCTGTAGTTTTTTTCAGGCTCCTCAGCAGCATTTAGAATTTTCTCTTTATCATTTTTTTGTAATTCCTTAAGAATGTGAAAGTGAGTTTGTCTTTATTCATATTGTGTAGCTCTTAGAGGGTCATTTTAAATCAAAGACTTAGATCTTATCTGAGCCTTGAGAATTATTTCTTTTGCTTCATATCCTTTGTTCAACCCTTCTGGATGTCTCTCAAATGGATGTTGGAATTTTCAAATCTATCCTCACAGTCTATTAAGCTTTCCTTATATTTTTCATCTCTTTTTCTTGCTGTTTATTCACTGGCTATCTTTATACTAGAGAACTCCTGATCATTGGTGGATGCAACTTCTAAGGGTTATTTCAGTGGAAAAGCAGAGTAGGCTGCTGATGTCACTGACCTTGGCTTCTGGGTGAGTAGCAACCCCCTTTGTACTGGATGCTACAAATTATTTAACTGCTAGTAGATTTAAATCAGGCTTTGTTCTGGTGTTTTAATAGTCATTCCCTAGATCTCAATGACATCAAATGACAAATAATTATCACAGTCCCTTGAGCACCCAGGCTGACAGGGTTTCCATCAGGTTGTGAGCTAACATTTCTACATGAAGCTTCAGGGTTCACAATGGAAGGTGAAGAGTACAATTTCTAAATGTTTCCATCCTGGAGTGATACATGTCATTTCCTTACACACTTTACTGGTGCAAAGCAAGTCATATAGCCACTTACAGCCATAAAGGGATAGGTACTGAGAAAGGAGAAAGCAAACATCTGAGAAGTCGATTACTGTCTACTCTCCCTTACATGCCATAGGTACTGAGCAGTCAGAATGGACATTGACCAGAGCACCAGACTGGGGTCTTACAGCCCCTGGTAGTGCCAGACTTACCCCTGGGGTGCTGAATCATGAGGGGACCTATGGGTCCTGGAAGAAATGCTTGGGAGGCTGGGGCAGTGGAGGTATTTAGGGGGCTGAGAGCACCATCGATTAAATAACTGGAAGAGAAATCCTACAATATTTAAACAACTGGTCTACCTGGTCTGTACCAGCTGCATATCAGTCCTGCACTGTCCTTCCTCCCAGGTGGCCACATCCTCTCCGCTTTAACTTGGAAGGGAACCTCCATGGCCTAGTAATCAGCAAACACATAGGTGCCAGCCTATTAACTTCTCTGAATCAGATCCCCAATGATTCCTCCTAACAATTGCCAAAAGGAACCCTCTGCTCTGCATCCTTTGTCTCTGAGCATGTTGTGCCCTAGATTCACTCCCGCCTCTGCAGCAGCCCTTTCCCCAAAATGGTTTGAGCTGCGGGTCTTTTGACAATCTGATATCATTTACTCCACGTTTTACAAAATTTCCCAAAACGTTTAGTCTGCTAGTGGCACTATTTGTAGTCTGCCAGTGATAATACTGATCTATTCCTTTTAAAAAACTAAATTCTGTCATTTCTAAGAATTTGAAGTGGGTAGGAAGATCATCGCATTTGCTTATTCAGCCATTTTGATACAATGTTTTCAATGGATTATCTACCAAAGTCCCCCCCTTGAGAAGGAATGAACTTTACATGACTAAAATTTTCCTAGGGGTATAGGAAAAAAGAGAAAACAAAAGAAAAGCAGTAAGGGGTAACGTTCAAAACCTGGTATTGAATCCCAGTTTTGCCTGTTAACAATTAAATGCCCTTTTGCAACTCATCTGTCTGCTCTGATCCCTGTTCTCTCAACGGTAAAATGGAGGTAATAATCTCTACCTGAAGAATTGGCGCAGATGATGGAGACAATGTATATAAACAAATTTGGGTCTTAGCAGCAAGCATTATATTGCAGTTCTTAATGTTAGTATAATGCTAGAAAATTCATTAATCATAAGATGATTGGTCAAGATTGTCTACAAGTGGAATGCACAGACATTCCAAGTTCACTTGATCAATCCTGGTTTATACCTGTTTTCTCAGCGAAGTATTATTAGCACATTCTTCACTTTGCAAAAGTGTCCCTGTTTGGAAGACTGGGCTTTATATGATAGCATTACTATTAAATACCTTTGAGCTTCTGTAATTCTGCGATTCCAGGATATAGATGTCTCTCAGTGTGGACAGATGTCTTTAGTAGAACTTTGGTATTAAGGGTTAAACCAGCCTTGTTCTTAAACAAGTACAGCCACATAACTTCTAATTAGAGGATGTGTAGTGACTGAGTGCTCAGGTGCTGAATCCAACAGTCTTGAAATTCAGCTTTCCTATGTATTAACTCTGGAACTTGGACAGGAACTCAACCTCTCTAAGCCTCAGTTTCCTTCTCAGTAAAACTGAGGCTCATAAAATTGTTTGAAGAAAAATGAGATAATGTATGTCCAGTGCTTGTCACATTGTCTGGCACATATTAAGTAGCATAGATACTTTCTACAGAAGACACAACACAGCAGGGAATTCGTCACAGATTTTTGACACTTTTTAACTTGTGTGAATTGGTTTTGGTATCTGCTTTTGTACTGCACTGTTTTTCCCCCAGTGTGAAGCAAATCACAGCTTTTCAACTTATCAATGCTCTGTTTTAGGAAACAAGTGGTATTACATTGAGATTAAATAGAATACCACATAGTCCTGCAGTGATGTTCATGAGTGAATGAAGCTGAAGCCTATGTTCACCAAAGACCAGATGGAATGTTCCCAGTTGTTTCTGTTCATTTCACAGCCCAGACAAGATTGAAACAACAGGATCATCAGGGTCCCCAAAGGAAGAGAACTCCATGTTGACCTCTGATTTATTGATCCCTTGCATTATTCCAGCTTTTGGGTTTAAATGTTAGTGAATGGAATGGTTTTGTTGATGTTTCCAACAGTGGTGCCTCGCCCTCAAAGATGAATACAATTTAAACAGGAAATCTGCCCTTTTAACACTGAAATAAATACAACTGGTAATGAACCACCCGCAGGCAGCTTTCTAATGAAGCCCCTCAAACCATGACTTTCCTGCCACATGGGCCAAGGAAGACAAACATAGCTGTGAGAAGAAAAAGCTGACTCTCATTTCTATTGGAACTGCATGTATTTTCAATTCATAGAATTTTGATAGAAGTCATTGCTCCAAGGTCACCTCCAGGGTATTGTGAGACTTTTCTTTCTAATCATCCTAAATATTTCCCCTTCTCCTTCTTTTAAGAAATTTTCCTAATTTTCATATGTTGTCTATTAAGAAAACATGTACGTGGAATGCAGACTCCCTATATTTCAAACATTTCTATCCGTCAGGGGTGGGGGAAGATTTAAACAAGGGAGAAGGCTGGCTTCCAGCAATAACACAGCTTTAATAAATACATGAAATATTTATAGAACGCATAAAGAACAAAGGAAATAGAACACTTCCTCTGTGTATGATTTCTCTCAGTGTTTCAGTCAGCCAGGTCTCTTGCCACTATTTTTCTCCTGAGATGTCTGCTAAGCAACAGTGAGTGAGATGTACCTGGTTAATGTACTTTCAACATACAGTCTCTCCTAATTTTCAAAAATCTCAGATATTATGATGATTGCACTAACATTTTCATTCTGAGCAGATTTTTTTTCTTTTTTTGGAGGAAACACATTGGGAAGTCTAAGGCCTTTAATAAGTTGTAACTTTTTGAAGACACTATATAATTTTAACCCAGAACAATAACAAACATTGTTGAAATACTGCAATTATTATTGGTTATTAGAATTAGGTATCTATATACAATGAGATATCACCTCACACCAGTCAGAATGGCCATCATCAAAAAATCTATAAACAATAAATGCTGGACAGGGTATGGAGAAAACGGGACCCTCCTGCACTGTTGGTGGGAATGTAAATTGGTACTTTGGAGAACAGTATGGCGGTTCCTTAAGAAACTAAAAATAGAGCTACCATATGATCCAGCAATCCCACTCCTGGGCATATATCCAGAGAAAAACATGGTTTGAAAGGATACATGCCCCCCAATGTTCATTGCAGTGCTGTTTACAATAGCCAAGACATGGAAGCAACCTAAATGTCCACCAACAAATAAACAGATAAAGAAGATATGGTACTTATATACAATAGAATATTACTCAGTCATTAAAAAGAATGAAATAATGCCATTTGCAGCAACATGCATGGACCTGGAGATTATCATACTAAGTGAAGTAAGTCAGACAAATACCATATGATATAGCTTATATTTGGAATGTAAAAAAAAAAAGATACAGGGAATTCCCTGGCGGTCCAGTGGTTAGGATTCCATGCTTTCACGGCAGGGGGTGCAGGTTTGATTCCTGGTTGGGGAACTAAGACCCGCATGCCATGCAATGCGCCCTCCCCTCCAAGATGATATAAGTGAACTTATTTACAAAACAGAAACAGACTCACAAACTTAGAGAACGATGAACTTATTTACAAAACAGAAACAGACTCACAGACTTAGAGAACGAACTTATGGTTACCAGAGGGGAAGAGTGTAGGGGAGGAATAGATTGGTAGTTTAGGATTGACATGTACACACTGCTATATTTAAAATAGATAACCAACAAGGACCTACTGTATAGCACAGAGAACGCTGCTCAGTATTCTATAATAACCTAAATGGGAAAAGAATTTTAAAAAAATAGATTCATGTGCATGTATAACTAGATCACTTTGCTGTACACCTGAAACTAATACAACATTTTTAATCAACTATGCTCCAATATAAAATAAAAATTAAAAGAAAGAAATTGGAAGACAGTAATTTTCTCAAAGTCAAAGTTAGTGGCTTCATCTCTAAAGCTCATGCCTAAGGATGCTCTTATTTCCCTAGAATTTAGTTTAAAAACCCTTTGCAAATAGAATTATTTATTTAATTAGCAGCAAAAAAATTTTTATATGATTTTTGTAATGAGGAAGACAAAATTAAAGCATGACAGACATCTACTTCTGGGTAAATAACTGATATATACTCTCTGCTTCAATAGCAGAATGAGGGGGTATCCCCCATGTATCATTCACCATATAACTTCCCCAAAGTTATATCTTTTGTCCTATCTTTCCAACATTTAGGTACTGCATTTATGTACTGTCATTAAAATGATATTTATATTTAATAATTAATTTTTATAATGCTGGTTGACTTTTATTGTACCAGGAACTGTGCTAAGTGCTTTGCACACATTTTGTATTCACAATAGCCCTATTATACTGGTGTAAATATCATTCCCATGATACTATAAGAACACTGAGATTTGAACATTTTAAATTATTTAAACGACATCACTAAGGGAAGAAGAAAGGCTTGCGTGCACCTGGATATTACTCCATATGCACTCCCACCCCAGCTGGGACAATGGTGTAAGTTTAGGTTGCAGCATTTCCTCTCCCCTCAAAGTAAAAGTGGCAATGGATTCAGGATAGTCTTTTTTGGTGTCAGATTTGGCCTGTTGATGTCATATGCAGAGATACAAGTTGGATATACTGACCTAAGTGTACACATATACATTCGGGGATCTATAGGCAGCTGCCCTGAGATACAGCATCCTAGAGCCTGGCCCCCATTTTCTGGGCTCTGCCCTCCCCTCTTCCTCTGAAGACCTTGCCTGTACTGGTTGGTTTGTTTAGGGTCAGATCAGTTTTCACTTAGAAACGTTTCCTCCACATGTGGGATTCAAATTGTCTGAACTCAAGGACTGTTAGGAGAGATATATAAGCCAGCACAGGACTTTCTGAGAATTGGAAAAAAAGGTTGCTTCTTAGCAAACCGCTTGGGGAAAAGTTCAGCATGAAAGAAAAGGAAATCACTGTACACATACTGCAGTTGGAAAATTAGTTTAAGTAATTAAAGCAATTTTAAGCAAATTTATTCAGTTGGCTGTTAGGACATAGTAGCCTAAGTTATGTCTATGGACACAGAGCAGGGACTAGAAATAGATCCATTATAAACACATGAGTACAGAAACACACATACACCTATTCACCATTTTTATTTAATTACTCTACTGTATAATTATTCTACTGTATGACTTAATGACGTGACACTTACTATTGCAAATAATTTCTGTAAGAATATTCTTTTAAATTTGGCAACCTAGTTTCTACCAACTCTGTCAAAACTGGTTGATCCTTTAACTATGCCATGTGTATATTCACTATGAGTGAACACTTTTTTTCAGTTCAGTCTTTTTCCCTTATGCCAGTCTCAGCTCTGTACTGAAAATAATAAAGACAGCATGTTGGCCGCCTGGAGCCAGTCAGCTAGCTCTCATCATTTTGAGATGACTGGAATGCTGGCTTTAACTGTCATTATGTAAATAAACTTCCCACCCCATATCTCCTTCCCTTTTAAGGCTCAGATAGAAAATTAGTTCCTGTGTGAAACTTCCCAGAAGCCCAGGAAATATCACTCTCTCTCCAAGCCTCGGTTCCCATAGCAGCTTATGGCACCTCTGTTAGAGGTCCTCCTATCGTGTATCCTGTGTTGTATTTGAGAAATTTCATACACTGACTCTTCCACTAGAGAGAGTACAATATCTGCATAGAGGAGGGCTTTGATCTATTTCTATTATTCTATTTGCTAGTAAGGCTAGCACTGTACTCTGTGTGTGATAGGTCATTTAAACTTACTTGCTAAATAACAACAGTTTTTATGTTTGTTTTCTCAGAGCTTTTGATAAAAATTATTTCTTTTAAGCTTCAGAACTATTATCCTCCTTTCACAGTTTAGGAAACTGAGACTCTGAGTAGGTTAGAGATTTAATTTTAAAAGCTGATTAAGAGTCTACTGCTACAGCATCCACCTTAGAGATGTTCCTTTTCCATCTTGCAGCTCAGAAATTTTACTCACATTTGTAATATTACTCCTTCTTAACTTTTTAGAAGACTTTAAAAATAATACTTAATATACTTATTACTTTTTATGCCTGTTAGTAATTTATAGCTGATATGAATTCTACCTACATGATGTGATTTAAAGAGATACAGATGAACTTTATTTCTTCCAATACATTAAATTAAAAAAATTAACCTTTATTTTGGCTTGAAAATAAAAACTGAGATTTCCATCTCCAGAAGGCAACAGTTAAAATGCAATCATTATGCTAGCCAAAGCGGTTAAATAGGATTGTAGCTAATGCTATGGAAGCTGACAGAATGAACCACCAAACAGATGAGGATGGGTATGTGTGGCAACCCCAAGGACTAGTGGACATACCTTGAAAGAAGTGTGGGAAAACCCAGAGAATTGGTTTCTCCAAAAATTCCAGTGACCATGACATTTCCAGGGATCACAGACCAGTGCTTAGAATTGCAAGAAACTTTCATTACTAGTCTTTGTAGTGGCAGGTTGCCTTAAGAGTGAAAACATTAGGAGGAAGGTGTGCGTGTGTGTGTGTGTGTGTGTGTGTTTTCTGGGAATAAGAAAGGGAAACACATTATTAAACAAGTCAGGGTGGAAAATGGGTCCTAACAGGAGCCTTTTGCTTCAGACAAAGTGACCTGATTTGACAAAAATAAAGTTATGTAGTCAAAACACCCAGTGCCCATTTTTGGATGAGGCTAGAGAAAATTTGCAGTCAGCTCTGCACAGAGGGTGAAGGGAGTGTGTGTGCTTCATGAAGTTAGTGAACAAGAAAGAGAAAAAAGAGCAGTGCCATTACCGTCATTGTCTCCAGTTTTCTCCTAGCTAGCCTTTGCTCCTGTCAGTGAGCTCTGAGGACGTCTGTTCTGAAATTTAGTCTGTAAGCCCTGTTAAGAGGGATTAGTTCAGAGAAACTCCCAGGAACGACAAAAGACAGAAAACATGAGAATTATGGGGCCCCACCCAGGACTGACTGTTTGTGTTAAAACTGAGGAAACCAAAGCATGCCAGCTATAGACTTTGACTATTGAATGACTTTATGATTTTGGTCAGTCCACGCTGTGCATAGTACTTTATAGATACGTTAATCCAGGATTCCCCAGAAATCGTAACACATAGAGGAGAAGAAAAGGTAAATAAAGTAAACAAACAATCAAAAGACCTTTGAAAGCCAGAAGAAAAGGGAGAAGAAAGGGGAAATAAAGCAAAAATAGAAAATAATAAAGTAATTTAATGTTAGATGGAGGTTGACTCCACCAAATTCTTTCCTCAGAGGCTACTAGGAAACCTTCAAATGAGATTTTTTTTTTTTTTTTTTTCTGGCTTGGAGCAGTCTGAGGAATAAATGTGACTGATTGTTATTTTGTGAGAAAAAAATATTACATCCGTATAAACAGCCATCTATTCAATTTTATTCCAACAGATCAAAATCATATCCAATTGAAATCACCCATATATAAGTGAAAAATTGTGACAACATAGTTCTATGATACCAACATCTCTTTAGTTGAGTACTCAAAGTATCAGGTGAGTATTTAAAAGGCACACATTGACTAAATTAGAACTGCAACACTCTATAGGTAGTCAACTTAAAGTACTTTGCAATATTTGTTGAATGAATTAAATTAATTTTATGTCTTTTAACTCAAAACCTGAGTTTTCTAGGGTCTCGTTAGAGAATCCGCCTTTCCTTTGTCTACGTATTATATTTTTGCTAAGGAACCAAAAGCCATTTAAACTAAATTTGATTGCATAAACAAAACAATACTGAGGTTGAAATATTTTTAGCATCATTTCTGCAAGTATAAATGTGTGTGTAAGTAACACACTTCTGTAAGTCTTCAATAGCAACTGTTTTTAGGAGATATGATAAACTTTGACTTTGAGTAAATTAGACTTTTTAACCTCAAAATTGAAATAGGTTTGGCATTTTCCCATCACTGGCAACTGCCCATGTTATTAAATAAGAAACCTGAGAACTATACTTTCCATGAAAGTTTTGAAATGCCCACAAGTGGCGTTAAATGATACTTGGCCATGTCAATGTAGTCTTGAGTCTCATTTGGCTGAAATTCTATCCGAAGACAAATGATGCCAATTTGCGTATATGCACTTCATCCCCCAAATCTCACTTTTTTTTTTCAAGAACATGTACTTGAGATCAGCCCCAAGGAGGCTTCGTTAAAGTAGTACCATAATGGTCATGTTTCAAAAAAATACATATGCCATCTATTGCATGTGTGTGTGTGTGTGTTTTAATATACTCCAAATCCTTCTTTCCAGGGAGTAGTACTAGCAAATTATATTATTCTAGGTCACTGAAGATTTTCCATAACTAACAAGGCTTTGCTGTTCCTACCTGCTACTACGGAAAAATAAATTATTTTAAATAATCATTTATTTTAAAACATTTATTACATATCTACTATGTGCCTAAGAAACAATCCCTACTTTCAAGTTCATATTCTTGTTGGGAGACAGAGAGTAAATAGGTTACTAAAATGCAGTAAAATGAGTATGGTGACAGAGGTATGAATGAAATGCTATTAAGAGTTCGGAAGAGAAGCATCTAATCCTAGTGTTAGACAATAAAAGATGCTTAATGCTCACTGAAAATATCTAAAACCACAGCAAGAACACTGAGTTTTAAATTATGATTTGTCAACATATGCACAGAACAAGGTTAAATTCACAAATTAACTAGACGAGCTTGAGAAATTTTCTCATCTTCTACATTTTTGTTTTTAAAATAGGAATACTACTATCTACTATTGAATACAAAGGAATATGCTAAATACTAAGTGCTGAGGCCTTTTGCTTAGAAGAATTCAATATTTTCTGTTCTCAAATTTGAATGTATATAGAAGTAATCAAAATTAACTGTACATATATGCTTAAATATCAGGAAAACAACCTAACATCATGAGAACCAATAAAAAATAAACTTTTATTTATCTTTTTGGTGATTTTACATTGAATCTGTCTGTAAAAATTTCGTGAATCACAGAAAAACCTCAGGGATAATGCAGTAACTCAAGTCAATTTGCACTTGAAATCTATTACTTTTAAACTATTCATGATGGTATTCTCACAAATATACTCTGAATCCAGTAATTTCTCAAAAATTACAGAATCAATAGTTTAGGATCCAAAGTGACCCCCTGTTAAGTAAGATGGAATCACTTTGTTATTTAATATTTGCTAATAGGAAAAAATGTAAACGTATTTAATATTTTAAATACCGTGTTTTAATAAAACATAAAGAAGAATTATAAAGTCTTTGCCATCTTGAACTTTGTCTTGAAGCTCACACACACAAAGATTTTACAAGCAAGCATTGCCTAGTATATCTTAGGTCCAGAAAGAGGTGTAAAGTATGTGTAGACATGGTCCCTGCCCTCCTGGAATTGGTGTGTAAATGATGGAGTGCAAAATGGGAGAACATAGGTAATAAAGGGGTGGTGAGATCATTGGATATGGATTAAATACAGAACCAAACAAATGCAAGACTGCCGATTTTCCCAGAAAAATCTTGTTAGTTCCTGCTTCTACACTTGCCCCTCTCTAATCCATTTTCTACACACTGGTCACATTGTCCTTTAAAAATATTTATTGTGTCATGCAAACAACTTGCTAAAAATCCTACAATGTCTTTCATTGAACTTGGGAAAAAGACTAAAATCAGTGCTATTGTCTACAAGATGTTTCATGATCTGGACTCTGCTTATTTCTCCAGTCTTGTTTATAAAGATTTTTTCCCCTTCTTTATTATGCTTGAGCTCATATAACTCTTCATTCTTCACAGGTCAAAGCTGATTCTGCCTCAGGTGTTCACATTTGCTATTCCCCCTGCTTCCTGATTGCGACATTTTACCTTAAGCATTTTCTCATATAACAAAATATTTTTTAACAATATGACTTTTAATATATACATAGTAATTTATCATATTTTCAAATTGTCATTGAGGGTGTATCTTTAGTTTCTGTCACCTAGAAAACATTCTTCCTTCTTATGATAAATTTTCTTTAACTATCAAATTTCCTTTACTTTAAACTCATGATTTGGGTGGAGTTGTTTCTACTCTAAGGGCCAGAAGTAGAGCCTATTGGTTTAAACTAATCAAGAGAGCTCTGCTCCCTGGCCACAAAATTGTTCAAGGGGGGACATCTGAACGTTTTGAGTCAATGAATGGTAGACAGAGAAATATTGTCTTGGGGACCACCATATAAAAAATAAAGAAGAACAGAATCGAGAGGCAAAGAAAGGTTGAATTCTTTTTTTAAAAAATAAATTTATTTATTTATTTTATTTTTGGCTGCGTTGGGTCTTCATTGTTGCACGCGGGCTTTCTCTAGTTGTGGTGAGTGGAGGTCTACTCTTTGTTGTGGTGCGTGAGCTTCTCATTGCGGTGGCTTCTCTTGTTGAAGGGCACAGGCTCTATGTGCACAGGCTTCGGTAGTTGTGGCTCGCGGGTTCTAGAGCACAAGCTCAGTAGTTGTGGCGCATGGGCTTAGTTGCTCTGCGGCATGTGGGATCTTGCGGACCAGGGCTCGAACCCATGTGACCTGCATTGGCAGGTGGATTCTTAACCACTGCACCACCAGGGAAGCCTGAAAAGTTGAATTCTTGACAACAATTTTTGAATTCTGAGTCCATCCATTTCCAAAACTAGTCCTAGTTCTGTCCTTTTCATTTAAATTTTCATTAAAAATGTTGCAATTAATATCTCAGCAATTTATTTTGTACTCATGTCTGATGTGAGATAAAAGAAAATCTATATTGTTCTCGGACCCCGTTTCCTGGCACGGTGCTCCCGAAACCCCTCTGTTTTCCTAGGTGATAACAGCACTTCTAATATTTGGCCTTTGACCCTGATTCCTGACACAGAGCTCCTGAAAGCCTTTAACTTCCTGGGTGATAGGACTGTATTTTGTTCTAATGAGGTGACTTCTGGTGGGCTACTGGATGGGGACTGGTGACCAGAAAGACCAAGCCATGATTAGAAGCTTGGGATTTTTAGTCTTGCCCTCCCCCCTCCCCAATTCTCTTGAGAAGGGAGAAGGGCTAAAAATGGGGTTAACAATTTATCGTGCCTATGTGATAAAGCTTCCATAAAAATCCCAATAGTATGGGGTTTAAAGAGCTGCCAGGCTGGTGAACACATCTACATACCAGGAGGGTGTCTTACCCTCCACAAGGACAGAAGCTTGTGTCTTAGGGACCCTCCCAGACCTCACTCTATTTGCCCTATGTAACTCTTCCTCTGTAGCCTTTATCAAATCCTTTGATAAACTGGTAAATATAAGTGTTTCCCTGAGTTCTGTGAGCTGCTCTAGCAAATTAATTAAATCCAAAGGAAGAGGAGGTTGTGGGAACCTCTGATTTGTAGTCAAGTAAATAGAAGCTGTGGTTACTCTGGGAACCTACTACTTGTGATCAGTATCTGAAGAAGGGTGGCAGCAGTCTTATGGGACCGGTCCCTTAACCTGTGGGATCTAACACTATCTCCAGGTAGATAGGGTTAGAATTGAGCTATCAATAAATTGTAGGACATGCAGCTTGTGTCAGAGTATTGCTTGGTGTGGGGAAAAACCTCCACACATCTGGTGTCAGAAATGTGATGAGTGTGGTAGTAGTTTGGAGTAAATGAGACACACAGGAAGGAAAGGCACAGGACATAGGAGTATTTCTAACATATCTGATTATTTATTTTAGAAATTGGGTTAATGTTTCAAAGGGAAAGATCATTTTTTAAATCTTTTGATACATGCTTCCTAACTATTTTCAAGACCATTGATAGTATTATTTATTCCTACCATTGGTGGATGAGTGCCATTCCCAACTCAAAAAAAAAAAAAAAAATTCTAAAGGTGAAAACAAAATCTTTAACTCGGACTTCTTAAGTAGTCACTTACAGGTTACACTACAATTTAAGGTGGAAGTGATTTGTATATTAATAAGTGGGAAGAATAACAGGAAATTGAACCTATTTGAGGATAAACTCCCAATGTTTTCAACATTAAGGACATTTAAATGAATGAATGGAAATCAGTTCTAAAATACTGGGGAATGAAAACAAAAAAGTATATGTAGCCTAGATATCTAACAGATGTAAGCCAAGTAGTCAACAATTTCCCAGAAGCCAAATACAATCCTTGGAATGATCAACTTGCAGAATTTACTTGTTTCTTCTAAGCATTTAATTTTATTTGACTGTTTTGCATTTTGCCTCATTATAATGGTATAAGAAATATTCTATTTGTTTTAGCCCCTGGGCCTGTTTTGAAAACCAAACAAGAACCATCTATTTAAAACTAAATAGTTAAAGATATAAGTATTTTGGTGCATTGGTCATTTGGGGGATTGCCTGTTTGGTGAAGTGGCTTTTAAAGAACTGACTTTGGGCAAGATGACCTAGACACAGATCTAGTGGGTCAATTTTGACTGTCTTAGATTATGTGAGTAGTCTTTGTTTATGGAGTATAATACTTTATAAGGAGTTATTCTTTATGTCCACAAAAGACCAGACCCAAAACCAAAAAATGGGTATGAAGTAAAGAAGGGCAAATTTTTATTGGACATAAAGAAAAAAGTGCTAATTTTAAGGATGTTAAAACATTGAAGTGGGTTGAGTTTCCATATACTTATACACTCTTCTGCTTGAAGTTATCTCTGAAGTTCCTTTCTAGACCCATGAGGATGATGTCCCTCCCAATCCAATCCAAAGAAAATGGAAAAACCAAGTCAAAGACAGGGTGATAAAGAGACTACAAGGATCCAGGCAATTTCCTGTGGGAAAGGGTTCACAAGGATGCAATTGAGGAGAAAGGCAAAAGCTCAGAAGACACTGGCTGGGCACAATAAGGACAAACTGCGGAGATTTTAAGCATTTCACACTCACAATCACACTATTATTGGGAGAAGCGGTATGGAGGCAGAAACGTGATGCCTATGATTGGTCCTCTAGAAGCACAGCCTGAACAGGATTCTTGTGCAAGTGATTTATTGAGGGAATCTTCTCAGGAGAAAGAGAATGAGGGGTAGAGGGACAGGGCATGGATTTGGTCTCAGCTGGAGTCTAGCTTCAGCCTGACCCCTCCTTAGCTTTGCCTGGGAGCCACTATAACGTTCCAGGTAAGATGGCTTTTGTTGGCTGAGAGCAGGTGTCCACAATAGGATAGGGGGCATCTGTGTGAGCTACTAGCAATCAGTAATTATAAGATCTGGGCAGGGTGGTTACTGTCTAGTAAAGAACATCTAGGTGGGGCAACCACCCGCATCTACTATAATGTGTTTTTTACTAAAGGTGATGCATTCTTCTCTGGTCTCTCTAATTAGTAATACAGGTATTTACTAATTACTCTTTGATAATATTACTTTTTAGTATTTATATTTTTAAATAATTTTATTTATTTATTTTGGTTGTGCCAGGTCTTAGTTGCGGCTGGCGGGCTCCTTAGTTGTGGCATGCAAACTCTTAGCTGTGGCATGCATGTGGGATCTAGTCCCCGACCAGGGATTGAACCCACATCCCCTGCATTGGAAGGAGGATTCTTAACCTCTGTGCCACCAGGGAAGTCCCGATAATATTACTTTTTAAATCCTGTATTAACGCTTCTCAAACATTTCACTGATGTATCTCTAATACCATAGGGAGTAGATATTGTGAAGCATAGGCAAACTGCTCCCTGAACATCTGGCATCTCTTTGAAATTCTGTGCTTTATCTCTAAAATTCAAATAAATGTCATCTTCTACTCCACATACACCTATGCTGATTTTGATGAGAAAATATTTGATATATAGTATATTAGATGAGTTAAAATATTTAGCTTGTTACCAAATACTTGATTAAAATTGATGTGTCAGGAGGATACCTAAGACTTGTTTTGTGGCATACTCTAAGGCACTTATGTATAAATATCCTACACCTGTGTATAAATATCCTATACCTATGTATAAATACCCTCTACTTATATATAAATATCCTATACCTATGTACAATATCTACAGAGTAGGAGACATAAGCCATCTCTACCCCTTATGCATTAGGTAGTTAATAATCTGAGGGGGCTAGATTTTCTATGACTATTTTCATGCTGATTAAATCACAGGGGCAAAATTGAGACAATGTTGACCTTATTTCTTTTGTTGTCATTCATTAAACCATTTTGCTGATGTTAAAGGTACAGAAATGTTCTTCACTAGTAGATGCATCTAGCATGCTGAAGACTTCTTAAAGGTACATTTTTGTTTCCCTGTATGACATATCATTTGCTCCATCAAAGTATATGTTTAGACTTATATGATTATTATCCTTAATATAGCTTGTGATTATTTATTTGAACTTCACTGTGACAAATGCAGTGAGGTTACAAAATGATTTTAACCAATCCTACTTACTTTGTGGAATGGAAAAATGAGCTGAGTTAGACCACAAATTGCTGGATTGGATTTGAAGATTGGCAAGAATGTTAATTCTGACTGGCTTTAGTGGTGTCTCATTTCAGTTTACCACTGAAACAGCAAACAAGTAGTGCAAAGACTGCACGAAATGAGGATACAAATAGTTGACTAGAAATGGCTCTGCAAGGCCACCCTCCATTTCTTAAGGAGACATGCTCATGGTTTAGGAGCTGGCAGCCCACAGGTAGTACTGAGAATCCTGCCCAGTGATAATAGCCAAGAAATGAAGGTGTTTCCATCCATTAGGTTGGGACAGGGGCCACCTTGGCACTCAGCTCTCTTCTTACCAATATGTAAGGCAATTCTTTCTCTGCTACAGGTACTGTTCACTTTTTTACTGCTGCATTAAGCTTACCATGGACCTACACAGAGTCAGTCTAACTTTTGGAAGTCCTGGGTGAGCAGGCTCTTTGTGGGGCCCAAATGTAGACAATATATAAATTAAACCTATTTCCTGACAAAAAATCCAACTAAATAGAAATATTCTATGTGTTAAAGACTTACTCCAATTGACCAGAAGACTGGTCCCCCAATTTCATAAAAAAAAGGCCAAATGCTAAAAAATCAGTATGAATCAGTCAACACACATAGATTAAATAGGAGCAGAACCCCCAAGATACCAATAAATTACTTTATGTGGAACACAGTGAGAAATTCCCACATGTATATTGGATGAATTATTGTATTTTCTGTGTGACTTTACTTCAGGAAGAAAGTGTTCAAATATGTTTTAAAAAATAAAATAGTGTGTTTACCCCAAATTGCAGTCTATTCTGCCTACAAAAAGCAAAGGAGCTTTTGTACTTTTAGTCTAGCCAGTATTGTCAGACTATTATTATTAGGAACTTCCTGGTGCCATCTAGGAATCCTATCAAGCCCAGGATGAAAACCTTAATTCTCAAAATACAGTCACCCTTGGTAATCGTGGAGGATTGGTCCCAGGACTCCCCTCAGATACCAAATTTCATGGATGCCCAAGTCCCTTATATAAAACATTGTAATATTTACAGATAACCTACACGCATTCACCTATACTTTAAATCCTCTCTAGGCTAATCTATAATACCTAATATAATGTACATGCTATGTAAATAGTTGCCAGAACACATCAAAATCAAGTTTTGCTTTTTGGAACTTTTTGGAATTTTTTTTTTCAGAATATTTTCCATCTTCAATGGCAGGTTGAATCCGAGAATGCAGAACCTGTAGATATGGAGGGAGGGGTGACTGGTCTCTTCTATATCTCTTTTCTTCTATCTTTCTATCTCTGTCTCTGTATGTCTTTGTCTCTCTCTCAAGCACTCACATACATATCTTTATAGGAAATTAGGTTTTGATCTTCAGTTAATCTAGATAATTTTGGAAGACAATCTTCTTTTATAGAGCTTCTAAAATTTATTAAAATTTGATCAACACATCTGCTTCTGTTTTTTTATTTTAGTTTTTTATTGAAGTATAGTTGATTTACAAATCTGCTTCTGTTTTGTGGGTGTGTATCTATGCATTAATGTATTCATTTATCAGTGATTGTTTATTCTAGATATCATTTAGAATCAGGTAACTGTGTATGTTGTGCATTTTCTTTTGTCAACTAAGAAAATTTACTCATTTCTTGTATTTCATTTGTTATTTGTTTAGGTATAGGAAGTTATTAAATACCCATTTATTACTAGAAAATTGATCAGGCCAATTTAGGATATTACGGATTCCTCCTGGAGAGGTGGGGCCTAAAAATTCAATTGTTTTATTCTTTAAAATTTATTGTACCTATGTAGTATAAAAGGGATTATTCTATAAGTAAATAATTTATGATTTCATTCCTCAGGCACATTTCAATAGATACTAAAATAATGAATTTGATAACCAGGATCCCTATACTCTTTTTTTTTTTTTTTTTGGCTGCCTTGGGTCTTCGTTGCTGCGCGCAGGCTTTCTCTAGTTGCAGTGAGTCGGGGCTACTCTTTGTTGCGGTGCGCGGGCTTCTCATTGTGGTGGCTTCTCTTGTTGCGAAGCACAGGCACTAGGCTCGCAGGCTTCAGTAGTTGTGGCTCACAGGCTTAGTTGCTCTGCAGCATGTGGGATCTTCCCAGACCAGGGCTTGAACCCGTGTCCCCTCATTGGCAGGAGGATTCTCAACCACTGTGCCACCAGGGAAGTCCCTCAGGATCCCTTAAGTATAATTTTTGAGGAAAAATAGTGGAAATTCCTAGCATTATTTCACTAGATTAACTGATTTTCTTAACAGCAAAAATATCTGAAGATTTTTAAAAATTCTGCCAAGTGAAATAATTTAGTAAAGAAAGTAAGAGTGGAAAATAAATTTTCATTTCTCAAAAAACTGAAATACAAGCCATACTTATATGTGGAAAGATATCCACTGTTTGGGCTACTTTATTCTGTAGCCTAGAAAATAATTCAGTAGCAGTAATATAAGAGCTTGATCACTGCATTAAAACATAGAGATTAGTCAAGCACAGGTTGCTTATAACAATCAGGCTTGATAATTTGCAATCATATTCTTCCTGAACATTTTGAGCTTTGATCCTATCAAGAGTTTTTACTCACATTTCAGAATCACCGTATTAAAGATTTGAGCTTAAATTATCCATTAACAACTTTCTGGCCGATGGTATTGAAATACAACACTCTTGTATCTTCACTTTCACTCATCACCGTTCAATATACTCTAATTTTTAGTGTTATAATGGTTTAAGTTATTTTGAGTAGTGTTTTTCTTTAAATACAGCTATTATTCCAGAGTTTTACTAGCAAGTGACAGAAATCCAACCCAATGGCTTAAGTGGAAAAAAGGAAACTTTATTGGCTCTGAAAACTAACCATGAAAAAGAATGCAATAGCTGAACCCAGTCTTTAGTCTCAGATTTCCTCCCTATGTCCCTTGCTCTGTTTCTAACTGCAAGTCCTCTTTAGTCTCTTAGGACCTTGTTTTCATCAGCATGTCACCTTCTCCCAGATTTGCTTGGCAATCTGTGTGGTTCTGGAAATGCTAACTCCACCCCAGGTTCAAATTTATGTACTTGACAACAGGGAGCCTTAGACTGCGCTATTAGACTCTTATACCATTGGCCTTTTATGTATAGGATTGTTTTTCCTTTTTTAAATCGAGATACAATTCACATAACAAAAAAATCACCTTTTAAAGTGTAAAATTCAGTGCTTATTATACTCACAAAGTTGTATAACCATTACCACTGATAATCTCAGAACATTAGATCCCTTGAATAGAAATCTTTTACACATTAGCAGTCATTCTCCATTCCTCTGCATTCCTCAGATCCTGGAAATCACTAACCTACTTTCTGTCTCTATGGATCTGTCTGTTCTGGAACTTTCATATAAATGGAATCATATAACACGAGATCTTTTGGGTTTGGTATTTTTAATTCAGCATAATGTTTTCATCCATGTTGTGGCATGCATCAATACTGCATTTCTTTTTATGGCTAAATAATATTCTATTGTATGTACTTTTGTTTATCCATTCATTAGTTGATGAACATTTGAGTATTTTTTCTTTTTGGGTGTTATGAATAATATTGCTATGAATATTTGTGTACAAGCTTTTGAACGGACATGTTTTCATTTCTTTTGAGTATATACTAAGAAGTCAAATTGCTGGATCACATAGCACCTCTATGTTTAACTTTTGAGGAATTGCTGAAGTGTTTTCCAAATCTGCTGCACTATTTTACATTCCCATTGGCAATGTATGAGGGTTCTAATTTCTTCACATCCTCACTAACATTTGTTTTTGTCCATCTTTTTGATTCTAGCTATCCTAGTGGGTGTGAAATAGTATCTCATTGTGGTTTTGATTTGCATTTCCCTGTGGTTAATGATGCTGAGCTTCTTTTTATGTGCTGATTGGCCACTGTGTACCTTCTTTGGAGAAATGTCTGTTCTTATCCTTTGCACATTGTTATTGGCTTATTTGTATTTTTATCATTGAGTTGTATGAATATTTATGTATGAGACTAGTCCCTTATCAGATATAGGGTTTGCAAATGTGCCATGTGCACTTGAGAAGAGCATGTATTCTGCTCTTGTTGGGTGGACTGTTCTATAGAGGGCTACGTGGGTCTAGTTGGTTTATTGTGCTGTTAAAATCTCTTATTTCTTTGCTAACCTTCTGTCTAGTTGTTCTATCAGTTATGAAAGTATATAGTATTGATTTTTTCCAACTACTATTGCTGAATTGTCCATTTCTCTGCTCAATTCTGTCAGCTTTTGTTTCATGCTTTTTTGGGGGGCCTCTTTTGTCAGGTGCATTTATATTTATAATAGTTCTGTCTTCTGGATGGATCGACTATTTTATTACTATAAAATACCAATCTTTGCCTCTAGTAACAATTTATCATGGATTCTGCTTTGTCTGAGATTAGCATAGCCAATCCAGCTCTCTTTTAGTTACTGTTTACATGGTGTATTTTCTTCTATCCTTTTATTTTCTACCTACTTGTGTATTTGAATTTAAAGTATATCATGGCCGCTGAGCCTGCGCGTCTGGAGCCTGTGCTCCGCAACGGGAGAGGCCACAACAGTGAGAGGCCCGCGTACCGCAAACAAACAAACAAACAAATAAAGTATATCTCTTACAAACAGCATATAGTTGAACAATATTTTTTAACCTATTCTGCCAATTTCTGCCTCTTGATTAGAGATTTTAATATATTTACGTGTAATGTAATTACTGAAAAGGTAGAATTTATGTGTGCCATTTTGCTATTTGTTATTACATATCTTTGTTTATCCTATATTCTTCCTACAGTACATTCTATTGTGTTAAATATATTTTTCTAGTGTACAATTTTCATTATGTTTTTTCTCAGTGCTATGGCTTAAATGTTTGTATATCTTCAAACTTCATAGGTTGAAATCCTAATGTCCAATATGATCATATTAGCAGCTGAGGCCATCAGGGTAAAGCCCTAATGAATGCGATTAGTGCTCTTATAAAGGCAACTCCACAGATCTGCCTAGACCCTCTGCCCTATAAGGATACAAGGAGAAGTCTACAACTGGAAGAGGGTCTTCACCAGGCTGGCGCCTTAATCTCAGACTTTCAGCCTCCAGAACCGTGAGATATAAATTTTTGTTGTTTATAAGCTACCCAATCGATGTTGCTGTTTTAAACAGTAACCCTAATGTACTACGACACTCAAACTGAATAATCTCAATGGACCTATCTTTGAGATTTCTGTTTATTTATATTTTCAATTTGATGAGACATTGTTCCCATATTTTCCTTTCGTTCTTTAGACATAGTTTTCTTTGGTTCATTGAGCATGTTTAAAATAATGACTTAAAAATCTTCATTCAGTAGATCAAATGTCTTGGTTTCCCTAGGTACAGTTTCTATTGACTTGACATTTATTTTTCTTATGTAGAGTCCATGCTTGGTTTTTTCCCCATGTCTTATGATTTTTGTTTGAAATTTGGACATTTTAAATGATACAATGTGGCAACTCTGGAAATTAGATTCCCTCCCATCTGCAGAGTTTATTGTTGTGGCCGCTTGCTGTTGTTGTGACTATTTGTTTGTTCAGTGACTTTCCTAAACTAACTCTTTAACATTGATATTCTTTGTTGTATGTAGCCTCTGGAATCTTTGGATGGTTAATTTAGCAGTCAGGTAATGACTGGAGAGAGATTTCCTTAACTGACTCAAATCAGTAAATCTCCCATTTTGCTGATTGGCTCTGCATGCCTGTGGAGGTATGCCTTCAATGTTCAGACAGGAAGTTTACAACCGTGCCTTAGACTTTATTTTCTGCTCACACAGAGCCTCAAGGTCATTCAGAGCCTTCTTCGTCTTTCGTGGGCATGCACACAGACCTAGGCATACACGTAGCCTTCTAGATTCCCAGGAGCATGTTGGAGCTTTTAAAAGCCCTCTATACACACTTCATTCTCCAGCTTTTTCTTTTAAGTTTTTTGATCACCTTGTTGTTTTTCCCAATTGTCTTGCCACATCAGAACAATTGCTGCTGATGATTATCTTTATCAAATGCACCCAGGAAAAACCCGGTTCACACTGGATGAACTCTGATTCTGATTAAATAAAGTAAGCTTTGGGATGGGATTTTCCAGGGAAATTCCGATAAATCAAATAATGACAGTTATCTGGGAATGGGCCTTTAAAGGTGCTCTAGCTCCGTGCTGCCCCTTTCAGAGGCTACTAGATTGCTAGTTATCACCATGACAGTGGGACTGTTGGTTTTCAAGACTACCACAGAATTTGGAAGAGGGAGCTGGGAACAGGGCAGACTAAAAGGCTAAAAGGCTCGCTGCTGTTCCTAAATTCAGGCATTTTTCCCCCAAAAAAACTTCTCAGATTGTTGGAAGCTTTAAGTTAATTTCCACAGTTCTTTAAAAAACATTTTGTCAGTGTTCTTATTGCTTTTATTGAGCAGAGAATGTCTGAAGGTTCTTACTCTGCCTTTCCCAGATGTTACCTCCCATCTGCCACCTTATGTATAAGAATTTGAGTTTATTTGTTTTCCTCTGGATTACAACCAAGAGCATCTTAACTGAAACCCTTCTCCACTCAGTGTAATTCATGGCTCCCACTTCTGACCTCAGATCTTTTTTCGAAGACATAGCTCCTAATTCATAAAATCCTAGAATAAATTTAGATGAACAGAACCTGGATCATCTACCCATGTCCTATACAACCTCTAGGATAAGAAAGTGTGGCCCCTTGGTTGTGGTCGGATGGAAGTAGGAGTAAAACTGTGCCTGGCAGCCTCCACCAGGCCCATTTAATTAGAGTCAGGGAGAAACAGTTTTCCCAAAGGAGAGCAATGTTGTTCTGAACAAACGATGAATGATAAATGGAATCAGAATCAAGTTCTCACAGAACTTCACAGACTCAGGTTCACCATTCTTAGAAAGGAATTATATGATGTTCTGGTCATTCAAGATATGGCAAAGTCAGTAATGAGGTTTTAGTCCTCTCATTCTGTTTTGATTTCTTTCTTGTTCTACACTCCATGATTGTTATCATAACAAGATTCAAACTCCAAACTCTACACATGAACTTTATGAATGATGACTTCTCTGATATGCAGTAACACTGAAGAACTTGGTATAAGGGCTTCAGGTGGGAGGTTGGAGGAGGAAGAATTACTAAAGTAAAAAACATTTTTCCTGTCAGGAAATGTACACCATGATTTTTTCATGGATGGTAAAAATAATTGCAGAAGATATGCTGCCAAGTGTCTCTCTTACTACATGAATTAAAAACAAATAAGCAATCAACCAGAATTTTTTCAGTTAGAAATTCTGATAAAACTATATTCATGACTGCATTTTAATCATGTTACTATGTTGCTTTTGAATGTTGTCATAATTTCAGGCTGTAGACAATGAGTGTATATATATTTTTTGTTTATTTTGCTATTAGAAGAATCTCTTCTCACCCAATGAATGGATTTTGATGAAAATAACTTTGAGAAGTGATTGCCTAAGTTATATTCTTATACATAATCATAAGCCAAATTTTTACATCTTAATGAAAGATTTATCTCAGTCCATTCTCATAGCTCAAAATGTTACACACAATTCAGACAATAGTGTTATTATTTAAAATAGGACAATATCCTTGAAACAAGTTGTGATCAGGGAAATATTCTAAATGAAGTAGAGGCGGGGATATATGGTGTCCTTTGTGGACTGATCCTATTTAGGCTAAAGGCATAATTTAAACGGCTATATTTCTAATAAAGCTAGTAAAAGAACCATTCCACTTCCTCTATTCCTGTGTAGAAATAAATATTTCATGACTTTCAGACTGTCAGAAATTCAATCTCATTGTATATCCTGTCTTTTGGGGCCATTGCCAGTACAATCTCAGGAGCTGCAGATAACAAGGCATTGATAATGAAAGTGAGGTATGAGCTGCAGCTCTTTGCTGTGTATTTAACCTCCCTTCCAGCCTGAATATCAGCAGAGAGTCAAGAGGCTGTTTCCTCGCTAAATCCTTGATAATTATTTGGCCGAACAAACTTTCAGATTCACAGACTCTCAGAGGTAGATGTGCTTTTATTTGTCATCTATTCCATTATTTATTTGATACATGAATCTCTCTAAGTCATCCTCAAATTTTATCTTTCATCTTCTGAATACCTGCCATGACTGGAAACCCCACTTCCTCATGACACAATCCATTCCAATGCTAAAAACTTATTAGAAACTTGTTCTTTGTATAAGCCGCAATTTGACGTCTTGAAATTTCAAGCACTGCACTTAGTCTTGCCATAAACAGGTGGGGAAAACTGAAGAATTTACATATCTGACTACTGAGATACTTAACACTAGGTTACAAAGAAAGAGAAAATTTAAATCCTTTTGTTGAGCTACTATGATGTGAAATTATGGGTGGGTGGTAAAATCAACCCATAATATTCTGATTGAAGAAATGTCCCCAAAGAATGTTTATTAATGGATTTCTATTAACTCAGAGTTTCATGCAGAAGATTCTTTCCTTGGTCCTGTCCCAATCAACATTTTAGTCAATAATTTGCATTAAAATGAAGACAGGACATATTTAATTAATATGCAAGTGGCATGCTGTAGAGAGGAGGAGTCTTCAGATGCAATGACTAACAGAATTGGAATCCAAATGACTGTGGTACTTTAGATGTATAGCCTAAATCTAATCATACAAAATTTTAATAGGGATAAACATAAAGTCTTTTTAAAGTAAACCATGAAGATCTATAGCTTAGAGGCATGAAGTGAAGAAAATCTAAGAGTTTTAGTTGACTGAAAGCATATGAATATCTAATACAGGAATTAACAAACCAAAACCCACTGTCTCTTTCTGTAAATAAAGTTTTATTGAAACATAGCCATGCTCATTCATTTGCAGTGTCTATGGCTGCTTTCATGCTACAACAGAATTGAGTATTGTAATAGAACTTTATGGACCTCAAAGCCTAAAACATTTACTATCAGGATATTTACAGAAAAATTGTGTTGACAGTTTTTGTTAATATATATGGAGCATCCACATATAGGGAGATAATCGCTCCCAATGTTTTCTGCATTATTTCTTAATGGTTATTCTCATTAACCATTTCAGTTCCAGGTTCTACATTTTTCTGGGTACACTAACAACTATCCAGAAGAGAGTGATGGGAAAGGTAAAGGGGCTGCAAAAAAGCCATGTTGAATGAAGTAAATAAACAGGGAATGAATAATCAGCCTCGAGAAAAGAAGATTTATGGAAAACAAGATAGCAATACATGTAATTTCAAATATATGAAAGATATTTGCTATATATTGAAGTTTCTGAGAACAGAACTAGGAAAAGTGGGTCAATGAAATATATAGAGTTAGGGTTTAGCACATTAAAACAAATAATACTTTACTGACTCAAATTATCTGAAAACAAAGCATATTTCCTTGGGAAGGAACTTTTCCTACATGTGGAAAGAATCCAGACAAGGAGGCATGTCCACTTTTGGGGATATGTAGACATTGCTAGAAGAACAAGGAGAAACAAACTTAAATGACATTTTGAGTCCGTATAAGTGCCAAGACTGTATTACTTTGTGTCTGTTGCTGGCTGCTCATCGAACACCAGACTTCATTTTGTCCTGACTGCGTTCCAGCTTTAATTCCCATCTGTTCCTACTCCTGGGCCTGTCTGGGTTTGTGGTAATCTCCTGTGACACAAGCACACAGCACAAGTTCTCATCACCCAGTCCTAACATCTGTCTTCAGGATTTTGCTCCTAGGTGCAGTAGCACTTCAATTGCTTTATCTGAATGATTATAATTTTGGCTTCAGACTAAATGGTAGCTGCTTCGCCCAAATCCAAGCCTTGGGATCACTACAATCCTAGTACCCAAGGATATAGCAATGTTTATTGTTCATAACTGATCCTGATTTGGGTAGGACCTTGGCTGAACCTTATCTTCTTGTCTACCCATTGCATAAGAAGCATAATATTCACAGTAGCCTGCACTTTATAGTGTTAAAAATATTTGTTTTATTTAACAAACGCTTAAGTGGTACATACATACTACTTACTAGATACTATTCTAAGAACTTTACAAATATTGGATTATTTAATCTTGATAACATGTCTTGAAAATAAACCTATTATTATTCCCATTTTACCGATGAGAAAATTGAGGCCAAAGAAGTCAAACTACGTTGACCAAGGTCACAAAAAAGTGCCACATCCAGGATTCAAACACAGGTAGTTTAGCTCTAGAGCCCCTGCTTATACTCACAAGAGGCTGGGTAGAGTGCAGTTTCTATAAGCTTAGGTGGAGGTGTTTCCCTTTCCTTTCCCTCCTTTCTCTGGTCTTCTTTGTATTACCCAGAAAGTCCCTTTCAAAGGAAGCCATCCCAAGAACGTGACAAGTCTGAAAACTACCTCTGTCTTCTGTGTTCCAGCAGGTATTTGTTGTCTAAGAGCCTGATGGATCTTAGCATAACCATAAAGTGGAAACTCACAGAACTCTGCCTGTCTCTACCCTACGGACTGGGTTACAGAAATGGAGGAGCAGGAAGCAAGAAGAAAAGCAGGATATGGGAGACTGCCTAACTGCAAACACAATCTTATAAAAAGAACAACTATCTAATACCCACAAAAGTATTCTTCAAGTACCGTGGTCATTTTTAGAGAATATATTGCTCGGGTATGAAATCAAAACTATCAAATTGCTTCCATTACAAGACAATGTGGTTTATTTTTCATGCTTGTATTATGCCCAGCTGCTGGGCATAGTCCTTAAAACTACAGCTGCTTCTTTAGTAATTCATGCATTTCCCTGGGAGAAGAGTAGGGTTTATCTATGTACAGAGATTTTTTAAAAGGCAGCTTGTGTACTTAAGCATTACCCTTAAGTATGTGCTCATCCACAAATCTATCTCCTTCTCGGTGATGCCTAAGCTTTTGGTCCAATTTTGTATATAGACTTCTATATGTTGGTTTCTCATATGGTTTCCTAATCTACCAAACAGAGAAGGTAAAAAATTAGTTGTTTTAGAGAGTAAGGAAGTGAGGTTACTAGGTAGGTAGACTGTCTTGGTTTTAATTGCTCTTTTGAAATTTTGCTCTTAAATTTGAAGGGTGAAGAGTCAAAATGCAAAATTTTCTCTAGCCAGGCAGGTCTTGTTATTTAATATAGGCAGTTATAGAGTAAGCACATAGTTGGATTTAATTCCTGTAGAGTTTTCTAAAATGAATCCGTCAGAAAGATGGGTAAATAAAAATGCTTCTATGGAAGTATTTATAGTGGTAGGTCATGAAATATGAGCTAAATAAAAAAGGAACTGAAACATTAGTGAACAATTTAAAAAGTACTTGTCAATTTTGTCCATTTTTGACTTTAAAATCTTTTCTGTATTAGGTAGGTAGGATATGGCTTATTGAGGGGTTATGTTTAACAACATCTGAAGGGGATCTTTAACTCAGAATTTAAAAAGAAATAACAATGTGAGAATGGCTAAACAGAAATTTTCTAATAAAGACCTGTATTTTATTATATGCCATACACAATCAACTATGAATAATAGATAATGTGTTTTGGTTTGATTAAATCCTTTGATTTAAAGGATTTGTTTAATTCCTTCTGAGTCTAAACTGTTGATAAACTTTAATCAGTGAAGTTAAGGGAACGGGTATAAGAAGTATAAAGAGTCTATTGTGCATCCTGACATGTTGTTACATGCGGTCTAAGATGGCAGCTGCTTGCTTTAAAAACCTTATTAATGGTTACAGAATGTTCTGTTCAGTAACTTGGAAAGGGCTGTGAGTTGCTGTAGCTCTCTGTGTCTCTAGCTTCTGATGTCTGTATGCATCCATGCTTTCATTGGTCCCAGTATTTGTTCTGTAGAATCCCCACTCTTCTGTTCTTTATGGGACATGGAGAAAACGCATAAAGAATTTTCTTCAGTAGCGCTGAGAAATATGCTCAAGACAAAACAGTCTAGAACCAGCCTCAGTGAACTATAATCCACAGGCTAAATCCAGCCTGCCACTTGCTTATCTAAACAAAATTGTATTGGAACACAATGCACTTGTTGATTTATGCATTACGTATGGCAGAGGTGAACAGTTGTGACATAGACCATACAGGTTGCAAAGCCTAACACTCACTATCTGGCTCTTTACAGAACATATCTTCTGACCTCTGGTTTAGAATAACATTGTGTTGACACCTCAGGACTAATAATGCAAGGCCCCATTAGTTCCTCTTCAGAGGTGACTCTAGTGCACCGACAGAAATGTAGGTCCCCAAGGACTTCTTTTCCTTACCCTACATGTCCTGCCACCTTCAATGCTGTAACCATCTTCTTCCAGTTGCCAAGGGTTGCTGAAATCGCTAGTGCCCACTCTCTGGCTGCCCCAAGAGTTCTGATGGCCCAGAAATGAACTAAACCTGAAATTAACATGTGGCAGTTTTTCAATTGATTTGGGAGACGATGCAGATTTTGCTATTTTTAATTTTTTAATTGTTGTATTTTCCTATGTTTTGGGGTAGGGAGACATGAAGAAAATTTCTTCTGCTAATTTCCGTCAATAAGTGACAGAGTGTAGATTAAACAGACAAGAACTTTTGCTCTTTACTGAGATGCAAAGTTCCCACCTCTTTCTCCTACTGGATTATTCATGCATCATACTGTGAATGGAGTTTCTGGGAGTATGATGTTTACTCCCACAATAGCTCTAATTGTGAGTGAAAGCACTAATTGAAAAATCAGGAGAATTTTGTTTTTAAGTGCTCATGTTAATGATTACATTCATCCATTTGAATTCTGATGGCTGGGTTTTTGGTGTGGAAATTCTTATCACAATGGCCTGACTCTAACTTGTACCCTGCTTGTAGCTTTGATTTATGATGTACTTCTTGGTTTTTGCCAGCTCCGTTTTAAACTACAGAATGGAAAAAAAAAAAAATGTTTTCAGCCATGACACATTCACAAGGTGATTTCTGGAAGCTTCAAATGCAGGCTTTAATCCTTCTTCCAGGTTAGCCACCGACTCGGGCTGCTGAACAACACTTGGGCTTTTCAGACATATTAGGGATTCTGGACAGGTTTCATCCAGACACCCCTGTGCTCCTTGCTATTCTAATAGTGGCATTTTGTCTCTCGGAATCTTCTCACATTACATATAGGGAAAGTGATTTATTTCTAGGCTACCGCTTCCCAAAAGCTATGATCACGTGAGTTAACTGAAATTAATTTCCAAATGTATCCTGTTCTGCAGTCTATGGAGAAGGAAATCAGATCTGCTTATTATTTCTGTCTTGTGCCCCCTTGCATTTTCATCACGGTGTGTGTGTGTGTGTGTGTGTGTGTGTGTGTGTGTGTGTGTGTGCTGGTAAAGAGTATGAAAAAGGGAATTGGGGTGACAAGGAAAGGAGGTATATTTTTAAAATGGTTTGCAGGGCAGAGTTTTTTTTGCTTGTTTGTTTTTCATTTAGCCATGCGAGAGATAAAGAAAGCTAAATCAAAATTCACAAGGGCTTTAGAATTGTGGTGTGAGGAATTAGGCGGCGTATTCTTTTAGGCTCTGCCATATCATGTATGTGCTGAGTTTACTGGATAAACTGGGGAAGGGGTTTGAAAAACATCGAGTTTCATGGAGGTTTTCCCTTCTTTTATAGAGAAAAATCAGTACATTATACCTAAAAAAGTCTTTACTTTTTGTTCTTTTTGGGGGTATATTTATTGTGACTTAAATATCTAAAGTATTCGCGGAGGTTTCTTTACCCTTCTTGGCCAGAACAAGAACCTGCTTGGCAGTAAAAGTGTGGAAAGAAAGATTCACTTAAAAAAAGCTGGGTCAGAAAACATCATAATTGGCACAACTGACGGTTTGGTATTTATTTTAAGGCTCATCTACTATTTTAAGAAAGCATAATGTTTAATGTAAAGTTTAGGATTATAGAATGTAGGTATGTATGTATTTAAATGAAAAACATCTATTCCAATTAAAAAAATTTTAGTTACTTAAATTAATCATAGACTTGCCAATAGGAATGTAGATTTGTGGGAAGATTTCTATGAAATAAATAGTAATTCACCTTAGGTTAAGAAGTCAAACCCAAATGAGACAGAAAGGGAAGAGCTACTGCCTAAAACTTGTTTTATCCAGTGAAAATGTCAGAAAATATGATCCAAATTCTGGTTTCCTCCTCATTTCGCCATCCACCCAGAATTTTTGTTTGTTTTAATGCTTGGAGAATATAATCACAGAAAAGAGTAACGTGATTCTAAGCAGACTCTCACTAATGTCATAGCTATACAGGCATAACTCAGAGATACTGTGGGTTCAGTTCCAAACCAATGCCGGAGAAATTTGGATTTCTCCAGGAATCACCTGAACAGACAAAAACTAGTTTAGACATTAGCTGAAATCTGTGTACACTTACTGCTCATCATTACTTAAAAGAGAGCAGTGAGGCCCAAATAGCACAGGACGTCGGACAAAAAGCATTTTGAAGATGTGATAAAGTTATAAAAATGTAAAAAAACCAAAATCGTCACTTCTGTAGAATTGTGTTTCTTAATGCTGACAAATTGTGATAGGATGCAATTTTGGTCAAGTTGCCAAGTTGCCAGTGTTATTGTTTATTTAGTCATTCTTGAAAACCAGGGCGTTATTAGTGGGTATCATTTCATAAATGAGTGTCATAATTTCTACAATTCAGCATCTGGCACGGTACACTGCCATTAGTAACTTGGCTGAAGACTGTAATGTATCTGGTAGCTTCAATTTGAAATCACCCAGATCATTAGCCCAAACAGATTTTTTCCCCCAAAACGTTTGTATCCTCTAGATATTATATTTATTTGTTAAGGATCTGTTGAGTGTCCACTACAAAAAGCAAAGCACTGTGCTGCCCTAATACTGGACATCTACCTGCCCCAGATTCATCTCCTAAATTAGGGGGCCCCAAGTCTTTCTAAAAATTCAGTAACCTTAATTCAGGGCACTTTGATGGAGGAAGACAACATTTTGCCAATGAAAATGATCTATTGGCTCTGAGTCAGAAAAACATTTTCTCTCCATTTAATTAGTAATTGCTCTGGATTTTTCTTCATTGATCTTTATATGGAAAACACTCTCATTAAGCTAATCCAATGCCAAGTCTGTGATGTAAGATGCTTTTACTGTTTTGACTTTGTAGTAATATAAGGACAGAACAGCTACTTATGAATTCTGAAAGAGACAGTACACAGGCTTCCATAAACACAGGTGATACTCCCGATAAAACAGAGATGTGCTTAGTTTTATGTCAGGTAATGACAGTGGCACTTGATGATGTCAGCTGGCACTGAGTCACGCATTCTCTCTTTTTATCCAAAGGCTGAGATCCTACCCAACATTTATATAGCTTCTACTATGTTGCAGGAACACTGGGTGAGGAACTAGCAGCGCAGAGATGAAGGAGAATAAGATCTCTATTCTCAAGAAGCTCACATAAGGCTGGAGAGAGAAAATAATTTTGACATAATGAGATTCTTGTTCTGTTATAGACATCAGGACAGAACAGATATTTCCACCTAAGAAAGGTTTGAGACATCTCCACCGAGATGCTGAAGAATTAGGGAAAAGAGAGGAAATGAAATGGCATTTTAGGCTACGGGAATCACATAAACAAAGCTACTATTGAAAAGTTCTACCTGGTAGACAGTAAATGCTCTGCAAGACTTGCCCACCTGAAGAGCCACGAAGTCAAAGACAATCAATATAGACATTGCTAGAGGTGTATGGAAAAGCCCACCTCTATCTTCCCAAGTTATATATTGGCTGCATTTGCCTGCTTCTGTTGCTGAGTTCTCCCTGAGGGATTGGACAGTCTTTCTGTGTGTCAAATATTTTTCTCCAGGTCTCCTTTCCCCCTATATTTGCACTGCCTTTCTGTGGATGATTGCTGGTTTAAATGGTCTTTTCTGCTCAATGGTGTTTTTTCTGCCATCTTTGCTGGATGTCATGCCAACTACAAGGTCTGCTACTTCTTAATTATGTTCTTAATCTCTACAGGCTTATAACAGAAAGTCTTCAGTTCTAGGCTGCAAGAAAAGAGAATGTAAGAGAAGCAAATAATACACAAAATGAAACCATTCATAATTGTTTAAAAAAAATGGGAAAGCTAGCAGCTGCTCCAGTCCAATTATTTCTGTTATCTGCAGAATTTCTCACTGAAGGCAAGAATAATCACTGCACTCAGCAGCTTGGGAAATGCAGCTTTATGTAAAACACAGACTCCACAAAACTGCAAAATAACAGGAAGTTTAGCCATACTTGAATACAGGGGAAGACTAAGACTGGGGAAAAATAGTATCTGCGGTAGCTTCAAAATAGTAACATGTCCAGAGGGCTTTCTGTATTGACAGATATCTGTTCATTCATGCATAGTCTTAATGGAAATTTTATTAGTCCCACTTCATAGATGAGGAAACTGAAGCACTCAGCATATTCAAGTTCATGTAGCAATTCAGCAGCTAAAATCAAGAACAGAATTCTGATTTTCCAGTTCCCAGGCCTATGATTTACTTTCCTGTGTCACAGCTCTCATTTTTCCCACACTGTGACCTACCAGATGGCAGCCACAGCTGAAGCCAACGTCTGAATATTCTTGTGTTATGGCTCTTTACTTACACAAATGTATTGTGATATTGCCATTTCCCCTATTAATATGAATGTTGTTTCTGTTGGGAACATCTTTCCCTACACATTTGCCAGGAATACTTTTCTAGTAAGGCTTAATGTCTTGAAATACTGAACTTTCAGATGATGGAATAACCCCTCAAAAACTTATTTTTCAATTTTCTAGAATAGATATTTGCCATTACTTTCCTTTTATGGGCTAGCTTCCTTGAATCCATGTCAGAGAGTTTGTCTGTCTGTTTTGTTTGTTTGTTTTAGTAAATATAAGAAGATTCCTACTTAACCTTTCCAAATACTGTAGCTACTTCTCGGTATTTGGCTGTGTTCCCCCTTTTCTTTTCATCCATCCCTATATCCATTCACCTCTTCTTTCAGCAATCATCACTATATAGTGCTTACCATGTGCAGGGGACTATTCTGGATGCCATGAAGAAGACAAAGATCCAAGCACTAAATTCTTATCCCACAAGCTTAAAGTCGGATAGGTAAACTAGGACACTCATTCATTAAGTTATTCACCCATTCCAGACCTTTATTGAGCAGCTGGCACATGTTAAGTCCTGTGCTAGACAGTAGTGAGCTAAAAAGATGCTGCCAATGCCCGTTATAGACTCTCTAACTGAGTTAGGAGCTACTGTATTATCGCTAGGCTGAAATAGAAGTTGAGCATTCAGGGGATACATAGGAGCAATACCTCTAATGGAGACAGAAAGACTTCCTGAAAGAAGAAAAATGTGCTGCCTGAAATGTAAGTATGAGTTAGCCAGGTAGAGGAAGAAATGAGTGTGCCAGGAAGAAGAGACATAAAGGCCCTGAAGAGAAAGAAAGCTAATTACATTTGAGAATCCCAAAAGTTTAACATGACTGTTTCTGGAGTGTGAAGGAGGGAACTGGTAAGAAAGAGGCTCCAGGACTTCCCTGGTGGTGCAGCGGTTAAGAATCCGCCCGCCAAGCCCTGGTGCGGGAATACCCCACATGCCGCGGAGCAACTAAGCCCGTGAACCACAACTACTGAAGCCCGCGCACCTAGAGCCCGTGCTCCACAGCAAGAGAAGCCAACGCAATGAGAAGCCCGCGCACCTCAACGAAGAGTAGTTCCCGCTTGCCACAAATAGAGAAAGCCCAAAAACCCGTGGGCAGCAACGAAGACCCAACACAGCCATAAACAAACAAACAAATAAATAAATAAGCTCCAGTAGGGAAGTGCCATATGAATGAAAGCATCTTGTAGTATAGACTATTTAAGATATTAGAACTCTTTAAACATCCTTGGGTGTTTGTTTTTAAAGCTCTCTCTGTCTCCTTGGTGGAGTAAAGATTAGACCAGTCAGTGGTTCTCCAAATATTCTCAAAACCAGCAGAATAGTTATTGCCTGGGAATTTGTTAAAAATGCAAATTCTTGGACTTCACCCCAAAGCTACTCAATCAAGACCTGTAGAGAAGGAGACTCACCAGTGTGTGGTTTCACAAGCCTTTCAGATGATTCCAAGACATGCTCAAGTTTGAGAACCACTAGATCATACAGAAGCAAGCTAGAGGAAGAGGAACCATGCAGGAGATTGGAGCAATAATCTCTGTAGGCTTACACAAAAAATTACAACGTGCGCTAGAAGACTCAGGAATCATATCAGAGGCATGACCAACTGCCATGTTTGTTCGGAGGAAGCAGGTCAGGCTGTTAAAATAGGCTCTTTAGGGGAGAGGTCATACGAGCTGAACCTGTGACTTTAACTCTTAATTTACTACCCTATGTCTTACTTTTTTCTGACTATATTCCTGATTGTAGTTTTGAAAAATTCCTGAGTGTAGCTTGATATAAATAGTGACTACTGAGTTACCAATCTTCCCAGTGAATAGTTTCTCAACTAAATATTCTATCATGAAAAATTGTGCAGAATCAATTGACTCAGACACTTGTGTACAATTTTTGACAAAATTTACCCCGTTAAAAAATATTTCATCAACGATTTTTGAATTGAACCTCTTTTTTTAATTGCTCATATATATATAACCTAAAAATTATGAGGAATACATTTATGGTTCTTCCAAAGAGATATATACACATATGTATATTATGCATGTATGTGTATATATATAGATATAAAATATGGTTGTCCTTAGAATTTACTGGATATTCACATAGGTTGCTAGAGAAATTAACTGTAATGTTTCTTGAACATAGCATTGTCTGTTTTCTTTCTTCCTTCCTTCCTAAGGATTGATTTTAAATCCTTAAGTAGAAGCTATTTTGTTTTGACCATGTAGCATAGAATTGGTACAGAATAATATTTTAAATTACATGCTATTCTTTTTGTGTATAGTCAAATGGAAACTTTGCAAAGTTTGCTTTTCTTCAGTTCACATATTTTCTAGCTGACCAGCCAAAATAAAATCTACTTTTTGCTTTTTATCTCATTGACTTAGCACTTATGTTAATAAACATTTCTGACTTTTCTTAATGCCTCATCACACCTAATTTGTTATAAGTATCATCCACAATATTTAATTCTAAAAGTGATGACACTGAGGTTTTGATGACCCAAGTGAAAAAAAAACAAAAGCCCTGGAATTTACTCATTGTATATGTATCATGTGTTTGTATTCAATTTTCTTCTCAATTTAGATGTTATAAAATAAGGCCAGTATAAAATATTCAGAAAAATCTTATAAGGATTGTAAGAAAGCTGAACAAAGAGTGAATTTTGCCAAGTCTTTTAAAATGCCAGCTGTATGCATCTGCTTGTTAGCATGTAGCATTATTCTGACCTTGGAATTGTGTACACTTCAGAGTGTACATGGGCCATTTGTCCTGGGAACATATTTTGTGGCTGCCAAAACTAAACAGAGTTAGGCAGTTCCCGTGAGAGGAATATGACGGTTCTGAAACAAAGCGAAAAAAACCTGAAAACAGAGAACTGCTCTCATTGTTAGGGTGGGAAATGAACTGGAAACAAGAAAAAATAGGAATCAAGTCAGATTAACTACTTATGAAACTTTTGAATTTAATGATTATTAATAATGACAAAATATTGCAGTGTACCATTTCTTATTTTGGTAAACACCTTGATAAATAGGACATTTTAAAACATAATGTATGATAGTCAATGATGCAGTATAACAGACTATGTTCAGAATAAAAATATTAATATTTAGCTTAAAATTTTAACTAGAACTTGGACTTGCTTGTTTATGCTAAATATAGAATGAATCCTAGACATTTCTTATTACACATGGGTTACGATTAGGCTCAGATGCATTCAGCAAAAATAAACTAACAAACAGTAACAGAAAACTCCAAACAGCTGAGGCTTAAATAATAAAAGCTGAGATAAATAATCTCAAGTATTCCAGCCAGGGCTGATGTGGCAGCTTCATTGTGTCTGCAGGGCCTCAGACTTCAAGCTTGAGGCTTGACTGTTTCTCAGTGCCACCCTCCACATGATGGTGAAAGAAGCCTCTGGAACTCATAAATCTCTATTCCAGACAACAGGATGGAAGAAGCAAGAAATAAAAGTGTCCTCCCCCTTCCTCATATGAAAATAATTCCATCCCACCTTTCCCAGATGCATGTATTTTACACAGCTGCAATCATATTATGTATATAATGTTGTACTTTTTCTTATCCGTAATTTTTTCATATCCATAGCTCTCATTGAAATTGCTCCTTCATACTCTTTTGAATGGGTGTTCCAAAATTACTTAACTTTTTCCCTATTCTTGGACATTTTTGGCTCAGTTTTCACTTCTATAAATAAAAAGCAATGAATACAGAGAGGTACTTCTCGTGTGTTATTTTCAAATGGGTGAGCCTTACAAAATGGGAATATTAGAACAAAGCATACAAACATTTTTACAGTACTTGAAACATATTGCCAAATTGTTTTCCAAAAGGATAGTGCTAATTCACTTTGCTGTGGGCAAAGTATGACTTACTTTGCCATTTTTAGTATGCTCTGAAACAGCATTAGCTGTTACCGTTTTTAATGGCTGATTCAACAGGTGAAAAATGGTGCCATGCTGTTTTTTTTCTAATTCTACTGATTCCTTATTATTGAGATTTCAGACTTTTCAATATGTTGGTTTTCTAAGTGCACTTTCTCCTGAGGGAATTGACTAATCATATTTTATACCTAGTCACTGGAGAATTTATTTTCCAATTTTCCAATCAATTTGTATTTAAAAATACAAAGTTTTACTACTTTTAAACTTTTACAGTAGTCTAGAATTTTTGTATCACTGAATGTTGATTATTTAGTTTAGCATTTCTTCTACTGCTTCTATGTTAGAAAGCTTAGGTATTTATCATTTTACATATTCATTAGCTCTTCTTCAGAGAACTGATGAATACTTAACGTTCTTTTCTTCTGTGGCACTTTAGATCATAGGGAATTTTGTTGTGTGGTGTATAATGTGGATTAAACTGCTTTATCAAATTGCTATCTAGTTAACCTAGCACCTTTTAGAAAATAATTTTAATATTCCCTGTTATTTACTGATATCATATTCATCATGCTTTAAATGGTCACATATAATTAAGTCTACCTGGTGTTTTTTACTTTTCATAGTTCTTCATGACTGTTCATGTATAAATACTTCACTTTCAATTACTATTGTTTAACTCATGTTCTCATTCATTATTCACCATTCATTCATTCATCCATTCAACAAGCATTAATTGAATGTCTTCTTTGTATCTAGTGCTAGATATAAAGTGGTGGATAAGACATGGTTCCAGTTCTTGTACAATTTACATATTTTCTGATGAATAATCTAACTATAATATTGCAGTTTACAGAGGTATCACCTTGGACAAAGAGTGCCGTGACATAGAAGCAAGGAGTGCTCAGCATTTATGTATAAATTTCTCCATGGACTCTATTTAGAAAGATAAAACATGTCTCATCATGAGAAAATGTCCAGCACTCAGTGGATGGAACAATGGGAGCAATGCTTGAGGAAAGAATGATATGCTGTACTTCACAGGTCAAGGTGACCACATGCAGAAGATGTGCTTTCATTTTACTAATAAAGATGATGGATTTGGACTAATCAACCAAGGACTCTCATTTCTCAGATGACTGGACTGTTTTTCCTTACCATGTCCCTTAGTGACAGTGGCCCATTTCCTACTGAAATATGTTGAAGAGTCACTGTAGCACTGATGGCAACCTTGAAGGGTTTCCTCACAGCCCTGGAAATATGTTTTCTCTGCCCTGTGCTAATTCCTTCAAAACATTCATATTCCTTGGAGTTGATCTACTTTTGCAATTGCCTGCCCTTCCAATTACAAATGGTGATTCCTATAAATGGTTCCACACAGACTACCTGGAAGAAGAGAAGTTAAGGATAACCATTAGAAGTAAGGGATGTGGTTGTCACCCAGGTGGAACAATATCATGTATAGAGTATATACAGAATTTTTTTCAAGCTTAGCTGAGAAATGAAATATTTTTGCTCATTACCTTTAATGAGTAGATAATGAACAAATATGCCAGTAATAAATTCCTATTTTTAAGTGAATTTTTATTTTAGAATGTTTTAAAAAATTATACCATCCATAGTTACTGCAGAAAATCCAAAACTATTATTAAACAGAAATGAAAAAAACAGAATCTTCTATAATTCAATTACTCAGAGAAAACCATTATAAATATTTTAGTGTATACATTTTAGACACTTCCCCTTATATGTATAACAATTTTTACACAAATTGCTTATAATTTGCCAACTGCTATTAGCTACTCTTATCAGTCAAAACAAAACATAAACATCCTTCCTTACCAATAAATGTATATACTTCCAGACTGTTAACTTGTCATCACATCACTATTATTTGAATGAAGCATGATACACACATGTATATATATATATATCCATGTTTATACTCTATAAATAAAACTTTAATGAAATTCTTATAAATATATATTTGCATACCTATTAATATTGCCTTAGAAAATATTCCTAGAGATGGGATCTGTGGATTAGGGTAGCACACATTTTCATGCCTTTAAAACATACAGCCAAATGCTCCTCCAAGAATGTTGGGCCAATTATAATAATCTCAAATGCTCCTAAACGCAGCATTTTGTTTAATCACCGGGAATACTTGAACAACAGCAACTCATTTTTAAAATTTGCAATTATTTGATTAATATCAAAATCGAAGATGCCGTCCCCATGTTTTTGCATTTTCCACAAATTATAAGACTTATTTAATTATTAATTTAAAAGTAATTTAGTCTTTCTGTGATAATACCAATATTATGCCTTTGCACATCAGGTAACTGACATATGTTTACTGGAAAAGGAATAAAAATACTTGAGAATCCTGTACCACCTATAGGTATCATTATGAAGAATAATATTATGGAAAAGCTGCAGAATTGCCAGTTGACGTTTTAGGGATGGCAGTGACCTAAAGAAACATTGGTCCAGATAGTTACTGCATCATTTAATGCCATACAGCTGGCTGGTGAATAGTTATTTACTTTAACACGATACAACAGAGACATGATTTGGGAAAACTCTCTTAAAAGAAATTAGAGCAGATAGAGGAGAGATGAGAAGACCTGAAGATGAGAGTTAAGAATTAAGTTAATGTGAAAAGTAATTATCATCAAGTGAAAGAATTATGGAACCGATTAAGTAGGTCAATTTTAGACTCTTGGATGGAGAACTCATGATATATACATATTTCTTTGATGTTATTCAGTATTTCAGAGTGCTTTCTACTAGGCAAGAGTTTATAGGCAATTTACTGTCCTGAGACTATTTCTGTGAATTTCATTCAAGACTGTAATGCTCATTTTCTTATTGCACCAGAGACTAGAAGTTCTCTAAAATTACTCAGTGATCTATACTGCATGCAAATCAAGTGTCTTTCCTTTTATTCATGTTCACTGAGTATGGCACAAAATTGCTCTTACAAATGACCTCTGCTTCCAATGACTTTTTAAAAAACATAAAATGATCACAATTTCTTCACACCAACATTTAAAAATAACTTTGCTTTTTGTTAATTCTATTTTCAATTAGATAGGTTTTCTTTATGCTGTACATTTGATGATTTATAAAGTTATTAGTAATGTGATATGTTATCTAAATGACTATGAATCATAGCAGATGATTATAAACAAATCTAAATTAGACCGCGACTATGTTAGCATTGAAAATGACTGGCTTTTGGATTCTGTCTCTTCCATAATGATACATTTAATTCTTCAATAACACTTTTCTTTGAATGTAGGTAATAGCTACTTCACTGAACCACTGCCTTTGTATAAAATGCAACATTGTTAATTTTAGACTGGGAAAAAAAACCCAGGAGACAGAAGACCTATTTCTTGGGAATTTTAATGGGCCAGGTATGTCTGCTATGCATCCAGGTGAGAAACCCTTGAAATCACATCAGTGCGCATCACAATATAAATATGCAGCTGTTAGTCCTTCATCTATAAAAGGAGAATGCCTATTTGGGAGCAAAATCTTGTAAATTCAAATTAGTTTATCCAATGCTCAATGTCACTTTGATTCTGATATCAGTGGAAAAGCAATTTTGAGAGCATCGGGAGTTATTTTGCTGTGTTTTATCAGTTTATCTTAAACTACACTCAACTTCAAAATCAAATTTATTGCATTTTAAAGATAAAATTAGGTACATAAATTATTAAAGGCCATGGAATTATCAACTGGACACTCTTGTCGGTTAAAATTTTTCTTTGAGAGTAACGTTATTTTTTCCGAGGGACACTGTGAGATAAGGCACTAGTGTTTTTTCCCCCCAATTCTGTTCTTCTGCTTACACAAAGTACCTAGATTTGCCTCCTGTTTCATTTAAAATGCATTGCCATTTAGCTGTTGAGATAACCTGGATCAGTCTCAATCAGATAAGAGAGAGGGAATTTTTTTTAAAGTTTACAGTGTTTGCTTATGGTATTAAGGCACCTTTGCAATTTCCAAACTGGATTTGTAATCTAGGTGATATAGCCACAGCCCATCTTATCAATATGCACTCATCCTTACCGAGGTCTTTGGCTGGGAGAGCTGCTAATTTCTCTCCCTTTGCACAGCTATTTCATGAGATGACTTCATGGGGGGGGGGGGGGGGGGGGGGGGGAGTTCAGGTGTGGGAGACTCAGATTTATGCTACTTTTGACACTGCATAATGTGTAAAATCTAAAGAACTTGCTGGCCTGGTAGACTAGCTTTTTATGCAGAGAAGAAATAATAAAAACCTGTCAGGGAAAGAGGCAGCAGAGAAGAGCAGGCATGAAGGCTCCCCGCTGGCCTTGCTGGGCCGTGTCCTCACAGTCGAGAGGCCATCAAAGGGGATTACAGCCCAGAGCCAGGCAGATGGAATGTTAGCCTCTGCTGTCGCCAACCACAGACCATAGAGGAAAGCTGCCTTGATGTTCCCAGACAGTGAATGAGATGGCTCTGCTCCAGTCCCTGTATGGATTTTAAAGGAAGATGAGTGGATTGAGTCTGGGAGGGAGGGATATCTTTAACACAGCTCAACTCAGATTTCTGGCATCAGCTTGGTTTAGCAAGTTGGGAGGGCAATCCTTTCTCCTTTTGCTCTCCCCTGTACCCAATACCTACAAAACTTTAGTTTCCATAGAGAGTTTCATTTGTTCTTCCATTCTTTCTTGAACATTTAGTGAGTGGCCAATTTATTGTAGGTAAAATACCAGGCCTGTGGCACAAAACAACCAATAAGATACAGTTCTGCCCCAAGGATCTCACAGTTTAGCAGAGGAAACAAACACATAGAAAGACAGTGAAAAAAATAAAGAGAAAACACAGTAAGTTGTATTGACTCCAAGCCAGATATGCCTTAGTAACCCTGAGTATACTCTTATAACCTATGTTTTATTTCTTTGTCAACAATGAATCAAAGTGAGGTTTTAGTGGCTCCAGGTCAGTGGAGGGAGTTTCCTTGGAACAACCTACATTGCCCTGACCATTGCCTGAGACAATAATTACTTGACTAGTTTTATTTTCCATGTTAATATTTAAGAGTTTGTAGAAGAGAGTTGAAATAAGTACTAATTATAAGTCACCATAACAAGATGATGAAGGACACTATTCCCCTGATTATAGAGGAGGTGTTCCTTGTTATAAGAGCATTAGTTCAGAGAAGGATGACTTTTCCCATTAGAGGGAGTGGGACAAGTTAAGAGTGAGAAGTAAATGGAAGGGGATGGAGAAGAATAGCGATGAGGTGCTGTATACTGGGTTGGCCAAAAGGTTCATTCGTTTTTTTCTGTAACATGGCTCTAGTAGTGCTTAGTTGTCTTTAACTTCATTCAAAACAATTTTAGTAGATTGTATTGTGACAGCTGTCATATCAGCATCCATTAAAAAAAACTTATCAAAATTGGTAAATTTTTGTGTAGCCATTTTAATATTGAAGATGGAAGAAAAAAGAAACATTTTTGGCATATTATGCTTTATTAGTTCAAGAAAGGTATAAATGCAACTGAAACGCAAGACTAGATCCCGCATGCCGCAACTAAGAGCCTGCGTGCTGCAACTAAACATCCCACATGCCGCAACGAAGATCCTGCACTCAGCAACGACGATCCCTCATGTGGCAACTAAGACCCGGTGCAGCCAATAAATAAATAAGTATTAAAAAAAATATTTTAAAAAAGAGAGAAAGATTTGTGCAGTGTATAGAGAAGGTGCTGTGACTGATCGAACATGTCAAAAAGGGTTTGCAAAGTTTTGTGCTAGAGATTTCTTGCTGGACGATGCTCGACGATGCTCAACTGGTAAACCAGTTGAAGTTGGCAGCGATCAAATAGACATATTAATTGAGAACAATCAACGTTATACTATGCAGGAGGTAGCTGATATACTCAAAATATCCAAATCAAGCACTGAAAATCATTTGCACCAGCTTGGTTATGTTCATTGCTTTGATGTTTGGGTTCCACATAAATTAAACTAAAAAAACCTTCTTGACCGTATTTCTGCATGCAATTCTCTACTGAAACATAATGAAAACGTTCCGTTTTTAAAACAAATTGTGACGGGCAATGATAAGTGGATACTGTACAATAATGTGGAAAGGAAGAGATTGTGGGGCAAGTGAAATCAACAACCACCAACCACACCAAACGCCTGTCTTCATCCAAAGAGGGTGATGTTGTGTATATGCTGGGATTGGAAGGGAGTCCTCTATTATGAGCTCCTTCCAGAAAATCAAACGATTAATTCCAACAAGTACTGTTCCAATTAGACCAACTGAAAGCAGTACTCGACGAAAAACGTCTGGAATTAGTCAACAGAAAACGCATAATCTTCCATCAGGATAAAGCAAGACTGCATGTTTCTTTGATGACCAGGCAAAAACTGTTACAGCTTGGCTGGGAAGTTCTGATTCATCCGCCGTATTAACCAGACATCGCACCTTCTGATTTCCATTTATTTCGGTCTTTACAAAATTCTCTTAATGGAAAAAATTTCAATTCCCTGGAAGACTGTAAAAGGCACCTGAAACAGTTCTTTGCTCAAAAAGATTAAAAGTTTTGGGAAGATGGAATTACGAAGTTGCCTGAAAAATGGCACAAGGTAGTGGAACGAAACGGTTAATATGTTGTTCGATAAAGTTCTTGGTGAAAATGAAAAATGTATCTTTTATTTTTACTTAAAAAACGAAGGAGCTTTTTGGCCAACCCAGTACATAGGGATGGCGGGTAGGGGTTGTGCACAATTTTAGCTCCTGTCATAAAAATTAAACTTTGGAGATGGGAGAAATGTCTCCAGATGAAATTTAAGAAAATGTGTTGATTTAAATGCCCTATAAATCCTCTGAACTTCTTCCGAAGGGAAAATCACAGTAAAGATAGAGATGATTGCTCAAAGTCCCTGGCTGATATCTGGTTAAATGTGAACAGTACAGAGATTAGACCACAGGTCTGCTTAGCTGTATGCAGTAATGTAGACATTGCTGACACTGTGTTGCCTGGGAAGAAAGATGGTTTGGAAGCGAGGACACCTGAGTTGCACACCAGGCTCTAAGCAAGACATTTTCTATTTCTGGATTTGTACTTTCATGAGAAGTTGGATTTTAAAACCTCTGAAGAAGATTCAGTGGTCATAGAGAAGGAAAGAGAATGAACTGATGAGGGCTTAGGCCAGAGCTTCTCTTGTGTGTGTGTTCTTTAATTTTAATCTTTTGAAATACTCTCCTTATAGGCACAATATCTGCACAGGAAACATCCAAATAGAGTCTTTGTCCGTGTGCCCTGAAAGCTAGGAATAACCAGCTGAATATCCATTTCTCATTATGAAATTCCAGTAGGAAGACACAATGCCAGGAGGGCAGTGGACAGCCTCTCCTCTAGGCATCTGGAGAGAATACAAGAGAGATGAGACTAGTCTGCTTTACTTTATCTTTGTAATATGATTCCCATCACATACATTTCCCCTATGATAGTGACAGTAGTATTCCCTGTAGAAACTCTACTTAGTCAGCCTAGCTGTTGCCATGATTACTAAAAGATTTGGGGGCTTAGCAAAAGTGAATGATGTTCACTGACAGCCCAGGCTGTGACATGTGACAGCCACTGTGCTAGCCCCCTTATATTGTAAAGTGCTTTCCTTATATCTCATTTCATCTTAAAACTACCTTGTCCTTGAGATAGGAAACATGTATCTATGTTTTGACAAATGAAGACACAGTATAAAGTCCCAGTACTTGTAAGGTCAGAAGTGGTATGAAAACACTACTTTCTGATCCTTGAGACTATGTTTGTTTTTCTCCCATTCCACTGCAATGCCTTCCACATCATAAGGCTACTTTGTCAGTACCTGTGGTGTCCTCAAGACTATGAGTTAAGGAAAAGTTCACTAGGATGCTATAAGAACTAAAATTACCATGCACCTGTCAGTCAGATATTATAGTTTGCTTGAAGAAATGGCACATTTTCTTTATGGAACAATATGAATAATTTATCATTATGTAATCATGCATAGACATCACTTATGTTTATTGCATAAAAAATAAGATTTTCACATTGGCCACATGTAAAGTCATTTAAGAACTATTCTTGAAATTATTTGAATTTATTATCTTAGATGAACCTGCAGTTATTACTTACAAAAACATACAATCCAACAAATAAGTAAACAGAGTAGTTTCTTCCATCACCAGGCTTTGAGATATAAGAGAGAAAAGTCTCTATGTGATTCACCTCTGTGTCTCTTAAGGCTTAGCATGGTGCCTGGATCCCTGGTGACAAATATTTTGTTTTCTTAAAGGTAGAGGTGATGGTGAGGATGGAAGCACATATATTTTTATATTATGTTCTCTTAAATATATTTAAAGTAATGTTCATTGAGAACAAGTATGCTTGGTGAATAGTGTCTCACATTAGGCAAGCAGTATAACAGTGTTAAGAGTGCAGGCTCTGAAGTCAGGCTGCCTGGGTTAAAATACCAGCTCTACAATTTACCGATTGCAAAATTTTAGGCAAGCCTGAGTTTTCCTTGTCCTCTGAAATGGGTTGATAATTGAACCAAACTCTCCCAGTGTTCTTGTGAGGATGATAGTAAAGTACTTAGTTGAGTGATTAAACCACCTTAGGCATCAGGTAAAGTTTATATTACTCTTTGAAAAAATTAACCTTCGATTTACTAATGCCCAAGGAAATACTTCCTACACTATCATTAAAAATATAGAGAAAAATGACCTCTATGCTGATCCAAAAGATCACATTTTGTCCTTATTTTCTAAACCCCATTTCTGAAAAAAGACCTTGGCAAAGAGAAGGAAAAAAGGGATTAAAGCATACTTCAGGGAATCATATACTTTTCCATTATTATTCCATTCTCACTGCTTTCTAACTCAGCCTCTAAGTTGAACTGAAACCCCAATCTTCCTCCAATCTTTTGATCAACTCAGAGTTTAATCCTTTCCATTTTAGCTGGATTTGCTCTAAGAATAGACTGTTGAATTATGGAAGACAACTCAATCTTCACTAAACATGAATGTATTTGATTTTTGTTTTTTCTTTTCTTTTTTTTAATTTCAGGGGATCTTAGTGTCAAAATGTCTTTCTGGAATTTATGAGAGGATAAAATGTAATATCCAAAATAAAACATGTCTATTAAAAGTGATATGAAGGTAAGGAAAAGCTCCACAAACAGAAACAAACTACCATGCTTCTGTATTAGATGTAAAACACTGCCACTATCTTTTTATAAGAACCTTACATTTGACAATGAGGAAATAAAGTACCCAAGAAAACATTTTCCTGACAAGAACCTTTTATATAAATAAATATACTGCCCTCTTCCTGTCCCTCTCCACCAGAGTTAAACAATGGCCACTTAGAAAGGAAATGATGTCAACACCCTATGGATAAAAATCAAACTGCACTGGAGGAAACATAGTGAAACACAATAGAAAAAACACAGCTTTCTAGTTTCTGTAGTTTGTCATGGTGAGTCCACAAAGAACAGTCAATTATTAAGTTTAAAGCGTAATTCCATTATATCACCACACTGACTTGAGTTTATTACATTCGTACAACTTTAATATATGCATCTTTCAGAAAGAAAACTAAAAATTACAAAGGAAAAAGTGAAAAGAAATTGTCTTTGGTAGAACTCATAGCTTTAAATGTCTGTAACTCTTTTTTGGCTAAATCTTAACGTTTGACTGGCATTCTAATGCCTTTCATAGCTCTCCCTTCTGGGAAAGCCTATTTCAGCAGAGTTTACAGAATGCTTGTGGAAAATATCTTGAAGACCATTTATCAATGTAATGATACTGAATAAATTCTTGGCAGAACATTCAGACTATGGATAAAAGATACTATGAAATATGTGAAGAAAGATCCCATTTCAGTGGCAAATTTCCAGTGATAGAGTTTGACGTGTTGCAAATTAATCTTATCCTCAAGGAACTGATTCTGGATGTTCTGCGTCTTCTGGGTAAGCATAGATCCATTTCTCAATATGAAATTCCAGTAGGAAGACACAATGGCAGGAGGGCAGCAGACAGCGTCTCCTCTAGGCATCTGGCTGTTTCTCCAGCTCAGAGAAACAAGTTGGTCAAACCTCTTTTTAGTCTTTCAAATTAATGCCTTGTTTCCTCCCCATTAACTGTTCTTATGCAAACTATTTAGAATAAACTATTACACTAATAATAGCTTTATATATTTTGTCATCAACATTTCTTAGTTGATTAGCAACCAGATGTGGTGTTAGAGAAAAGCCTCCATTATATATGAATTTAAACATTTAAAACGTTTCATAAAAATTCTATAACAAAGCAGGGCTAATCCTGGTAGTCATAGCTATCTTTCAGATAAGACAATGATGTCCTAAATGGTAGTTCTGTGTTATAAAGAGAGGAGAGCACATTGTTTAGAATGGATGGTGTCATCAAGTCACCAGAGGTGAGGTCCCACAACCCACTCAAAGTCCCAAATGTCCAAAGGAAATGTGAAATGCTTTTCATGCCAGAACCTGCTGTTCCTCATTTCCTCTGATATCACAGATCTTATTTTAATTAGAGACCAGGCAGCAAAGAGGACTCAGTAACCAGCACAATCTGAGAACTCAAGGAAGCCGTAAAGCTAAGAAGTCTATCCGCTAGGGAGCTCCATGTGCACCTTTGATAAAATCCTCCTTTTTTCCAGCAGTCCCAACTTTCACAGAGTCTAAAAACACAAGTTCTCAAAACAAAAATAGGATGAAATATTTGTCCTTGAAGTGACCTTGGAGATTGCTCAGCTGGCACAATGCTCACTATAGATAAAGAGACCAAGGTGCAAAATAATAACAGTGATAATGATATATAATGACTTAGTCTATGTCATTTTCTAAATAGATTTAGCCTATTTATATATGGAATGAATTAGCAGACTAAAGGAATATAGAAAAAAAAGGCTTAATTCATGTCACATTCTGGGACTGAACTCAACACATTTTCTAGTATACTTTCTTGTCTTTGGTCTCTTTAAATATCTGCTAAATCAATATATAATCATTTAATTATTGCCTCACGCTTAAAAAGAGAGAAATGATAGAGACATCAATACTAGGTTTATGCCTCATTTCGTTATGGCAGTTAAGTTTCAAATAAGAAAAACAAAACTTTAAATATATCTCAACATGTTAACAGAACAACTGAAAGAGATGAAGAAGAGCTCATAAAGTACTCCGGGTCAATTACTCAGGCAAGTCAAAAGGTCAATTGAATTGCACTCTAGCCTTTCTTTTCTGAGTATGTTTATTGATTTTTGTCAATTTTTGGTTATTCATAAGGAATCAGCTTTCAGGATACTTTTGTGACAAGCCTACAACCCTAAAATTCTTAAGTGAAATTTACTGCATCTGAATTTCCAAGACACTTTTAAAATTTATCTCTAGAGATTTTGAAATTGAGGAGTGAGTTATTAAGGATAATTTTGTCCAGAACATTTTTTGGATATTTTCTTCCCAAACTATTTAGAGATATTCCTTGAATTGTATTTTTTATAACTCTGTAGTAACCTAAAATATATCTAAATGACATAATGATATTGATTAACTGCAAAAAGAAGGAAGGAGGGAAGGAAGGAAGGAAGGAAGGAAAGAAGGAAGGGAGTGATAGAGCCTAATAATAGAGTCATATCATCTCCACAACTCCAGATTCTACTTGAAATCGTTATCTGATAAACCTGTGTTGAACTGCATTTCAGTTACTGGCCAGACTTTCAATCTTAAACCTCAATCTGCATCTAGGGATGAGAGGCAATAATTTCTATATTTGTTGTGAGGATTAAATACTATAACATATAGAGAGATTGCCTGATATAATGTTATACTGGCTACGCTGGAGACACTCAAGAGATAATTCCAGTGTTTTTTGTTATTCTGTCTGCTATAGAGATTCTGCAAGAGGGCAAATATCCTCTCACTGTATGTGTGTGAATAGAAGCAGTGAGGACAAAGATGTATAACATCACTCTGAGAATTTACTTGTTTTGAAGATAATATTTGATGGATTTAGGAATCTGTTGGTAGTTACATGAACTAAGGAAAACCAACATTTCTTCCAAATCAAGCAAACATTCTAAGTTTAAGGCAGAACACCATGATTAATTCAGAGAGAGAGAGAGAGAGAGAGAGAGAGAGAGAGAGTGAGAGAATGAATTCTATGGGAGGATACATAAGAAACTGGTAAAATTGCCTCCAGGAAGGAGCAATGGGGAACAAAAGTGGGGTAGACATCATTTTTACTTTATTCTCTGGTAGGGACTGAGACTGATCGTGTCAGCCCCACACCCAATTCATATGTTGACACCCTACTCCCTAATATGATGGTGTTAGGAGGTGGGACCTTTGGGAAGTAATTAGGATTAGATGAGGGCATGATGATGGAGCCCTCGTGAATGGGATTGGTGCCCTTATAAGAGTCATGAGAGAACCTGCTCCCCTTCTCTGCTTGCCATGTGAGGACACAAGAAGTTGGCACTCTGCAATCTGTAAGAAGACCCTCTGAAGAACTCAACCATGCTGACATCTTAATCTTGGACTTCCAATATCCAGAACTGTGAGAAATAAATTTCTGATGTTTATAAGCCACCTGGTCTATAGTACTTAGTTATACCAGCCCAAACCGACGAAGCCATTCTTTTTTATATATTTTTATTTTGGTATTGTGTGTGTGCACATTTTCGTGACAATTATTTTAATTGTTACTTTGAAATAGACCTACGTTGAAGAAAAATGGCATTTAATTATATCCGCACAATGCCTTTCCAGCAATCAGGTTTTCTACATTTGGGGGAAAACTTGTTAACATCCCAAAGAGAAACATTATTCTCTGGCGTTATTCATGATTACCTTAAGTGAAGAGGTGATTCAAAAGCAACTGGCTGTCTCCATTAATGGGAGTATAACCAGGATTATGCCAGAGGTCATGTTTACTTGAATCAATAAAAATATACCGGTTGAGATGCTGCTCTTTTAAGAGTTTCAGGATAGACCATTTTCAATACCCACACTAAGGTTTGTTCGAATTCAGGATGTTTTTTCCTTCGAAACTGTTTGTTTGTTTATACAATAAAATATTGTGCAGTAAGTGTCCAGAAATAATTTCCTAAGATAAGGTCTTATTTATAGCCTTTGATTTATCAACTCAAGAAGCTAAGAGTTACTTCTGGAATTCTTTGGAAAAGTTGCACCAGTTAAGTACCTGGCTTACATTCTAAGAAATGCCTTTGTAGTTTAAAGAAGCTTAAGCAGAAGCCCTCATTGCTGATTTGCCCACAGTGTCAAACATCAGTGGAATTTTCCAGTGGTCCTTTAAGAGTTTCGTATTTGCTTTAATTAGGAATACCTGGGTGTTTAATGGGGATTTTTAAGCTACTGGAGCAGATCTAGACTAAATGACCTTATTTGTTTGAAGTAATAAAGTTAACAGCATCACAGATGCTCCATAAAGCAAGACAAAATTGCAAATGGGAGGTAAGGGAAATAACAGAAGAGAAATTTACATCAAAGAAAATTATATCCATAGATGTAGCTGTGCTTCTCTTACCAAGAGCTGTCAAAACAATAAATACCAGGAAAAACAAAAGGAAACCTATTTTCATAACAAAATATCCATATGAACATTCATTTTGTTTTGCTGGGAATGGGTTGCATTATCAGTAGAATTTAAACAATTTCCAGCAATATCATTTTTCTGGTTATCAAGAGAGCCTTTGTATTTGAGTTTCTGTTTAGACTATGGGCTCTTTAGTTAAGCGAGGAAACTTATATAAAGTCTTCAAAACTTGAGTTTGCTGTTCAAGTCATCTTTAAAATAAAGGCTATGATAAAAATCTAAGGTTCCCTTAAGAAGTAAATTGGTGCCAGAAGGTTCTGGAAAGGAATAGTTATGAAATAGCAGAAGCCTGAAGAACTTATAAAAGAAAGTACTTTAGTATATATTAGCTTTTATGCCAGTTGGTCACTTTAAAGGATAGGAATCTCTTAGAAAAACAGAGAAATTAGAGAAAAAAAAATACTTTTTTTTACCTGAAAGAGACTCTCTGAGAGGTTTGGGCAAATGTAGGGTATGGTATTGCCTCCTGAAAAGATTTATAAACTGAGGTGAATACTTTTCTTCTACTGAGGCCACATGGAACAGAAAGCTGTAAAAATTTGGAAATCCTGTCTAGGTGAACTAAGAGCTAGTCCTAAAAAAGCATGTTAATACCTTGTTTCTGATCAGCTCTGAGTGGTATTTATAAAAGACAAAACTTATTCTCCCCCAAAAATTTAAAGAGAGCTTTCTGTGAGGGCTATTTCTATAAAGGCTGTTCTCAAGCACCAAAGTACTAGTTCCGGGAGTCCACAGAGTGTCAATGAATGACTTTGAATTTAGGAAAATGCTTTGAATGAGTTAGAACAAGATTTAAATTTGCAATAGTTGGTAAGAATTAACATGTACTGAAAAATTTTACTTCTTTGAAATTTGTTCTCAGTATTATCACTTTATAATACATAAGTAATATGAGTAAATGTTTAAAAAGTTAACTGCTGTGCTTTGTTATTTTAACAAAGATATTGGATGGGTAGCAAAGAAACAGAAATGATGAAGAATTTAAGGCCATGACCAGCAGTGCATTAAAATGTCTTCACCCCTTTTATCTGATAGCAGCCACTGTATATGCCTGCAGAACTTATGTAAAAAGTTGCTTAGCCTAATAAACACCAATTAATGGAGAGAGGAGAGAATAATAAGACATTATTCTGGACAAGTTGTAAGAAATGGTAGTTGTAGCTCTTCCATACCTCTGAAGTACAACAAAGTCTGAATTCCAAATTTGGTCATTTCAAATATTTCATCAAGCTGTAACTTAACCTCCAGGATTTAACTCTTTGCTTTTAAAGGATTATTCATGAAACTAGGGCCTATAGCCATTCTGGAATAATCCAATTTGCTCAGGACACATCATGTATAATTCTACCTCACTCTTAGGGGCCACTTTTCTTCTAAGCCTTTTATATTGGTATTATGTTACTAACCCTCTAAGCTCCCCTGTGAGGCATGTATCAATTGTCCCAAATTATTTTTCTTCTTTTTAAAGATTTTTTTTTTATGTGGACCATTTTTTAAGTCTTTATTGAATTTGTTACAATATTGCTTCTGTTTTATGTTCTTCTGGTTTTTTGGCCGCGAGGCATGTGGGATCTTAGCTCCCTGAACAGGGATCGAACTCGCACCCCCTGCATTGGAAGGTGAAGTCTTAACCACTGGACTGCCAGGGAAGTCCCATGTCCCACATTATTTTTCAAAACGTTAAACCACAGAGAAACTGGAAACCTGTCCTAAGTTAATATATATCATAATATACTACTGTATATTATTTGCGACAGATATTTGTCTTTTTTCTCATGTAGCAAAATGCATAACCAAAGAGACCAGAGGGAAGTGAAAGTAGGCAATCTAACTTATCACCCAGTTAACAGATAGCAATACTGAGTCTTTCTTTGAAAATTTCTAACCCATTTGCTTGGATTAGTTTGCCAGGCTATGAAGCAACATAACAGAAGTGCTATATGAAGAGCAACTATATAAAAGTCCTTCATCTTGATACATTCTATTAAAATAAAGAGGGAAAATTTTTAAAAAAACCTTTATTTTAGGTAACTAAATTTAATTTGAAATAAATATGTAATCTTCTTAGGAAAATATGTTGAATTATTTTGGTTTCCTGTCATGTAGGGTTGAATCAAGGTTTTGCAGGTATGGAAGATTATACAATTGGAGATGCCTCAAAGAAAGATAACACAAACCTACAAATGCAAAATTAGTTATATGTAAAGAAAAGAGTCACAATAAGGCCCCAATTTTTCCAAGATTACAAATACAATAAGCATCAAAATCCCCCCAAAAGCATAATAGTTTTATTACTTTATTGTCTGTCCCTAATTTTTTGATGTACTCTTTATATGACAATAATTTTGTAATATTTTCTGGAGAGAATAGGAAGATAATTTAGTCTCTGTTTTAGCATAGTTGAAGATGTGTTTTTTGATAGTTTAAAAATTACTCTTAGTTCCATATATCACTGTTAATAACATTACAAAGATTGCTGTCAAATATAGGGAGAAATCTCTACTCAATGTCTCTCATATAAGACCTTACAATTTTAGGGCATTTCAAGTTTCCATAAGCAGTGTAGTCACGATGCTCTTTGAATTGGCCACAATCAAAGGACCTCTAACTCTGTCCCTTTGAGCCAAGGAGCATTAAGAGGATTCCCAGAAGTCATCTCTGCATCCATATTGTTAGCGATTATTTACCTGAACACTTAAGGGACCGTGAACCACATAAATCTATCCCACTAAACACAAACACAAAGTATCCTCAAGGTAACTTTTCTTTAGCCAGATTCCATATATGTTTGTGGCCATTCCAACATTGCCTGACATTGGGGGGAAAGTTGAGATGGAAGGAAACAGCAGTCTTAATCAACTGTGGTTAAAATGTCTTACAAAGGCAAATATCACAGAAATTATTAAGGCTTTGTGAATGTTTCTAGGAATCCTTCTGGGAAGAAGCCTGTGTAAGTGAAAGGCTAAATCATGGTCAATTTGCCTCCACTAAATTTAACAAACTAATGAAGCTACAGATTTATGTAAAATTTAGAGTACTAATACGGGTAGAAATTAAGATACATCCTGATAGACATTCTTTGGTTATGTAACATATAATTAATGATCTGAGTTGATTTTAGTAACATGTATTATAGCAATATAAACTGTAAATGGTAATGTTAATAATATTAAGAAAAGATTTTTATGAAGGAATGGTAATATTTTTTAAAATTCAGTGGATTCTAATATAAGGATAAATTCCCCAAATTAAATTTTTAATAATTTTTAAAAATTTAAAAGGTAAGGTACTACCTACAGCTGAGGTTGTAGAGCAAATGGCGCATTAATAAAATGTTTAAGTATTTGACCAGCATAATGAGAAATCTAAGCAGTTATCAGAATATGAAGATAACCCTTTGATGGTAAAAAAAAAAAAAAAAAAAAGTACAAACAGCAGCTATCAAATAGGTCAAAATATATAATGCAATATTGTTTGAGGACTTCTGCAAAGACATGACATATACTAAGAGGAAATTGACATATAGGTAAAGTCTTTTTGGCTGCCATTTGTTAAGTAATGGCTGCCGTGAGATGGATAATATAAAATGTTTAATGACACAGTAGTCTGAAAATCACTACTCCAAAATTAGATTTTGCTCACTGTTTTGTGTGACTATGAATATAAATATAAAAATAAGTCAAATGATTATTTTTACTGAATACTAGTTCCATTTTACACTAAATACATGTGCTAGATTCTGAAAGGTCATTAGCCATCACCCTCTGACTAAATTTTTTTTCTTGTCTGTCATTAAAAAAGCAGTGAACAAGACAGTCAAGTATTTAATTGCTCAGTTTTCTCAGTGATAATTTCCTTATGTGGGTTTATTCCCTTCAAAATCTGTGTTATCTAATTTCTCCTCTACCTCAGACACTAGGCATCTCTGTATGGAGACACTTCATAGTATGGGTACCATGCCAGCTTTGGAATCCAACAGACCAGATCCCGAATCTGCCAGAGTGTGACCAAGGGCAAGTTACCTCACCTCTTCATGTTCTGTTTCCCGGTGGGTTAAACTCTACTGCAAAGGGGATACAATAATGTATGTGACCACAGTGCTTCCTACACGGCAAGTGACAACTGAATGAATGAATGGGTTTATGTGATTTGTTTCTGTCTGTCTATATGAGAGATAAAAGGCATCCAAGGTACACTGATCTACCCAGCTGTGCCACTTTTTATGATGCGGGGGTGGAGCTTATTTGTTGTAGCTCTGCAGGTACCACGTGATCTTTTTCAAAAGTTTCTCCTATATAAACTCAATGCAGTACAGTTTTCAGCTGATCAAAATATTGAAGCAGAATTCCCTCTCCTCTCTCTCTCCTCCATCTCCGTCTCCCTCTCCTCTCTCTCCCACTCCATCTCTCTTTTTCTCCTTTCTTGAGAGAGAAGGAAAGAGGGAAGTGAATGAAGACAAGAAGAGAGGTATACAAAATTCCAGCAATTAAGAATGCACTTAGAAGGTTTTATTTTACCTTACTTGCCAAACTCGGAATTTGTAATAAGGAAAAGGAGTGTTGACTGTTCTCTCAGAGATTATTTCCCCATCAGTTGCTATGGGTAACACACTGTCAGAGACAAACAGGAAATCAGTGGGCCACAGGCTTGCTGTCATTGCCTGAATCTTCTTTCCATGCCACATGTTTACAAACATGCTGTGTTCCCCTTGACAAAAGCAGACACAGACACTCAGGGACTTCAAGGCTTTCCATTGTGTGTGTGAAATGGTTTCATTTAAGAGCTCCTGCTGTCAATTCTCAGACAGTGCAAGGGGAGGGAAGATGTCAGTACCTGACTAAAAGCTAGCTTGGGCAGAAGGCTTAACTCCATGGGCTCATAAATATGTGTGTGTGTGTGTGTGTGTGTGTGTGTGTGTGTGTGTGTGGTGTATTAAGATGAATAGACACTCAAGATTAGAATTTGTTATGGAAAAGAAAACTTGGCTTACATGGCTGAAATCTGAGCCAGAAAACACTGAACTTGTATGTTAGTATCTCTGTTTCTTGGAGGTCCTGCGGTGGTGCAGGAGGGGGAATTTAGTCCCAGAAATCAGTAGGAAAATAAAGGACTGCTTTGTGAGTTTGTGAGTGCACGCCAGTCCCATGACTGTTTACTGCCACTTACACAACAATGGTAAAAGTTCCTCTCATACAACTGGTTGGATCAACACCACAAGATTTCTTGACACTTCCGTCCCTTAGGCTCCTCTGATTCAGGAGTGAAGAACCAGTGGCACAAAAAGAAATACTTAAATCCCACTTTCTCTGCCTCAGTGTTGCTCCCTTTGCAGTGCAGTTAATTAAATAGTTTGAAGACTCTAATAGGTGGTCCTAGGAGGGCCACAGAGTTACTTTTCTTTTATCAATCTCATGCACCCCACAGAGGTTTTTCTGTGCTGAGCAAGGGCCTAATCCTCAGCAGTTGAAGGCTTGGTGGGGCTGGGGAACTCAGAAGATTAGCAATTCAGTCTTTGCCAAAACTCACCTAACACACTGCATTTCTAGTATTCCCAGAGGGGTTTCCAATGTTTGTGTATAGATTCAGGTAGAGGTGAAGATTTCTACTCTTTACTCTCAGGATAAGGAAGTAAGGAAGGGAAGGACACGACATGTATGACACTATATAAAACTGGTAGCAGCTCTGAGAGAGGTATTTCAGGGACAGGAAAAAAGATAGAAATTAAAAATTTCCCCTGATGCCTGCAGTTGTTCAATTAGTTTGGCTGAAGACCTTATCTTCAATGCATGCATTAATTCAACAAACATTTGAGTATATATTATATGCCAGTCATTGTCCTATTCACTGAAGATACAGCAGTGAGTAAAAGAGACAAGATCCTTGACTTAAGAAGCATAATTCAAATCTAGTGATTCAATAGTAGAAATTTGGATTTTTCAGTCAATAATATATTACTGGAAGTAAATTTATGAGCTCTTTTCCTTAGGGAAGGTTTCAGGAGTTGTGTAGGAGAGAAAATGATTAAATGCTAAAATCATCTCTTGGTATATAAGTGGTGTGTGTGTGTGTGTGTGTGTGTGTGTGTGTGTGTGTACGCATGCATGTGTGTATGTTTATGGGAAAAGGAGATTTGAGGTCTAGAGATAAACCCTTCCTTACTTGACAATCTTATCTGACCAAAAACAAGCACAATAGAAGTGGTTGACTTTGGACTTGAGTGAGACTGAATAAAACAGAACATTGAGGATGGCAAAACTAAACAAGTGTCTAAAGTTTGCAGATACTTCTGAAAATAAATATAAGACTTAACAAAAACAACACCCAGAGGTCGATTTGCTTCCCTGCTACCTCTCAAATCAACCTCTAGCAGTTCCCTCATATCAGGAATCAGACTAAATTATTAACATGCTAAGATGTGATTAGAAGAAATAGATGGGAGGGCGGAATCAAGATGGTGGACTAGGAAGATGCGGAATTCATGTCTCCACACAACTAAAGCACCTGCCAGGCACCGGGTGGGGGACCATGGACACCTAAGGGGGTGGGAGGAACCCCAAGCAACCAGTTGTTTCAATTATATTTTTATTTTTCCTAATATATTTTTTATCTTTCTAATTTTATTTTGTTTTTTATTCTTTATTATTGTACTGCTCCTTTTTTTCTTTTTCTTTTTCTTTTTTTTTTTTTTTTGCCACGCCACATGGATTGCAGGATTTTGGTTCCCAGGCCGGAGGTCAGGCCTGAGCTCCTGTGGTGGGAGCTCCAAGTCCAAACTGCCGAATTAACAGAGAAACTCAGACCCCAGGGAATATTAATCGGAGTGAGGCATCCCAAAGGTCCTTATCTCAGCACCAAGACCTGGCTCTATCTAACTGCCTGCAAACTCCAGTGCTGGACCACTCAGGCAAAACAACCAGTAAGACAGGAATACAGCCCCACCCATCAAAAAAAAAGAAACGACAAAAAAATATGTTACAGACAAAGGAGCAAGGTAAAAACCAATAAGACCAAAAAAATGAAGACAAAATTCGCAACTTACCTGAAAAAGAATTCAGAGTAATGACAGTAAAGGTGATCCCAAATCTCGGGAACAGAATGGAGAAAATACAAGAAACATTTAACAAGGCTCTAGAAGAAGTAAAGAGCAAACAAACAATGATGAACAACACAATAACTGAAATTAAAAATACTCTAGAAGGAATCAATAGCAGAATAACTAGGCAGAAGAACAGATAAGTGAAATGGAAGATAAAATGGTCCTCTGGGACAACATTAAATGCACCAACATTCGAATTATAGGGGTCCCAGAAGAAGAAGAGAAAGAAAGGGTCTGAGAAAATATTTGAAGAGATTATAGTCGAAAACTTCCCTAACATGGGAAAGGAAATAGTCAATCAAGTGCAGGAAGCGCAGACAGTCCCATACAGGATAAACCCAAAGACAAACATGCCAAGACACATGTTAATCAAACTAGCAAAAATTAAATACAAAGAAAAAATATTAAACGCAGCAAGGGAAAAGCAACAAGTAACATACAAGGGAAACCCCATAAGGTTAAAAGCTGATCTTTCAGCAGAAATTCTGCAGGCCAGAAGGGAGTGGCAGGACATATTTAAAGTGATGAAAGGGAAAAACCTACAACCAAGATTACTCTACCCGGCAAGGATCTCACTCAGATTCGATGGAGAAACCAAAAGCTTTACAGACAAGCAAAAGCTACGAGAACTCAGCACCACCAAACCAGCTTTACAACCAATGCTAAAGGAACTTCTCTAAGTGGGAGGCACAAGAGAAGAAAAAGACCCACAAAAACAAACCCATATCAATTAAGAAAATGGTAATAGGAACATACATATCAATAATCACCTTGAACGTAAATGGATTAAATGCTCCAACCAAAAGACACAGAGTGGCTGAATGGATACAAAAACAAGACCCTTATATATGCTGTCTACAAGAAACCCACTTCAGACCTAGGGACACATACAGACTGAAAGTGAGGGGATGGAAAAAGATATTCCATGAAAATGGAAATTATAAGAAAGCTGGAGTAGCAATAGAGTTTAAAATGAAGACTGTTACAAGAGATAAGGAAAGACACTACATAATGATCAAGAGATCAATCCAAGAAGAAAACATAAAAATTATAAATATTTATGCACCCAACGTAGGAGCACCTCAATACATAAGGCAAATGCTAACAGCCATAAAAGGAGAAATCGACAGAAGCACAATAATAGTGGGGGAATTTAACACCCCACTTACACCAATAGACAGATCATCCAGACAGAAAATAAACAAGGAAACACAAGCTTTAAATGACACACTAGACAAGTTAGACTCAATTGATACTTTTAGGACATTCCACCAGGAAAGCGGAAGAATACACTTTCTTCTCAAGTGCATAGGGAATGTTCTCCAGAGTAGATCACATCTTGGGTCACAAATCAAGCCTTGGAAAATTTAAGAAAACTGAAATCATATCAAGCATCTTTTCTGACCACAGTCCTATGAGATTAGAAATCAATTACAGAGAAAAAAAAGTAAAAAAACACAAACACATGGAGGCTAAACAGTGCGCTGCTAAATAACCAAGAGATTACTGAAGGAAAGAAATCTTAACGATCAGAGCAGAAATAAATGAAATAGAAACAAAGAAAACAATAGCAAAGATCAATAAAACTAATAGCTGGTTCTTTGAGAAGATAAACAAAACTGATAAACCTTTAGCCAGACACATCAAGAAAAAAAGGGAGAGGACTCAAATCACTAAAATTAGAAATGAAAAAGGAGAGATTATAACTGACACTGCAGAAATACAGAAGATCTTAAGAGACTAGTACAAGCAACTATATGCCAATAAAATGGATAACCTAGAAGAAATGGACAAATTCTTGGAAAAGTAAAACCTTCCAAGATTGAACCAGGAAGAATTAGAAATTATAAACAGACCAATCACAGCACTGAAGTTGAAACTGTAATTTAAAATCTTCCAACAAACAAAAGTCCAGGACAAGATGCCTTCAGAGGCGAATTCTATCAAATATTTAGAGAAGAGTTAACAGCTATACTTCTCAAACTCTTTCGAAAAACTGCAGAGGGAGGAACACTCTAAAATTCATTCTACGAGGCCACCATCACCCTGATACCAAAACGAGACAAAGATATCACAAAAAAAGAACATTATAGACCAATATCACTGACGAAGCTTCTGACAAAATTCAACACCGATTTATGATAAAAACTCTCAAGAAAGTGGGCATAGAGGGAACCTACCTCCACAAATTAAAAGCCATATATGACAAACCCACAGCAAACATCATTCTCAATGGAGAAAAACTGAAAGCATTTCCTCTGAGATCAGGAACAAGACAAGGATGTCCACACTCCCAACTATTATTCAACATAGTATTGGAAGTCCTAGCCACAGCAGTCAGAGAAGAAAAAGACATAAAAGGAATAGAAATTGGAAAAGAAGAAGTAAAATTCTCACTGTTTGCCAATGACATGATACTATACATAGATAATCCTAAAGATGCCACCAGAAAGCTACTAGAACTAATCAATGAATTTGGTAAGGTTGCAGGATACAAAATTAATGCATGACATACTATACATAGAGAATCCTAAAGATGCCACCAGAAAACTACTAGAGCTTATCAAATGAATCTGGTAAAGTTGCAGGATACAAAATAAATGCACAGAAATCTCTTGCATTCTTATGAACTAACAATGAAAGATCAGAAAGAGAAATTAAGGAAACAATCCCATTTACCATCACAGCAAAAAGTTTAAAATACCTAGGAATAAACCTACCTAAGGAGGCAAAAGAGCAGTACTCAGAAAACTATAAAACACTGATGAAAGAAACCAAAGATAACATAAACAGATGGAGAGATATACCATGCTCCTGGGTTGGAAGAATCAATATTGTGAAAATGACTATACTACCCAAAGCAATCTACAGGTTCAATGCAATCCCTATCAAGCTACCAATGGCATTTTTCACAGAACTAGAATAAAAAAAATTTCACAATTTGTATGGAAACACAAAAGACCC
>NC_041220.1:127849548-127885556 GCF_002837175.3 Physeter macrocephalus | reverse complement strand
GGGGGGGTGGGAGGGAGGGAGACGCAAGAGGGAAGGGATATGGGAACATATGTATATGTATAACTGATTCACTTTGTTGTAAAGGAGAAACTAACACACTATTGTAAAACAGTTATACTCCAATAAAGATGTTAAAAAACAAAACAAAAACAAAAACATTAAAAAAAAGAAATGAAATTGAGTTATTTGTAGTGAGGTGGATGGACCTAGAATCTGTCATACAGAGTGAAGTAAGTCAGAAGGAGAAAAACAAATACCGTATGCTAATGTATATATATAGGATTTTAAAAAGCAGTACTGATGAACCTAGTGGCAGGGCAGGAATAAAGATGCAGATGTAGAGAACTGACGTGAGGGCACGGGGTGGGGGAAGGGGAAGCTGGGATGAAGTGAGAGAGTAGCAATGACATATATACACTACCAAATGTAAAACAGATAGCTATTGGGAAGCTGCTGCATAGCACAGGGAGATCAGCTCGGTGCTTTGTGACCACCTAGAGGGGTGGGATAGGGAGGGTGGGAGGTAGGCTCAAGAGGGAGAGGATATGGGGATATATGTATACATATAGCTGATTCACTTTATTGTACAGCAGAAACTAACATAACAACACTGTAAAGCATTTATACTCCAATAAAGATGTGAAAAAGAAATAAAACAAAGCAAAACAAAACAAAAAAGAAATAGATGGTTTATATCTTGGACTTGTCCCTTGTAGTGAAATGTGAAAACTCAGCAGAAAGCCTTGAAAACTATAGATATCACAGATTCAAGAAGAATTAATTTAAACCTCCCTATGTTCTTCCCCTTCACTCACATAAATTACAAACAAGTAAATTACATACAAGTGGAGAGATAATTTTTATTCATTTCTCAATGTAGGGCTAAAAAAGGTTTTTTGTCCCTGCTCAATACTGAAAATTTTCCCAAATAAGTTTATAAATCAAATATTAACAAAGGAAGCATTCTGATAAAGATAACTAATGAATTATCTTTCACATGTTCTTTTAGAATATAAAAATAGACTCAAACCACTGAAGTTTTGCATTAGAACTAAGGAATATCAATCCTCTTTTACATTTATTACTGTGTCACGCATTTTGGCATTTCATCATTGGGGTCTGATATTCATAAGGGTTTCAACTGGTTTTGTTTGTTTGTTTGTTTCAAGATATTTACATGTCTTGAATGTGAAAGAAAATAACGATTACAGAAATTTTAAGTTTCCTAAGACTAGCACCAAGACTTCTACTTCCTGTACAGTCTCCATAGCTCCTGCTACCTAGTAAGCACAAAGTCCACACTTGTTGAATAAATTAAAGTGAGTCAAATGGAATAACTTTGGTGAAGACCATCTGAAGACAGGCCAGTCAACTAGATCTACAGGACTGCAGGTTTCTTCTAAGCTAAGTCTTCTGGGTCACATCTTTTAATCTCTGACATTTTAGCAAAGCATGATTATCTGAATCACATATAGTCAAACATATCACATTGACCTTAAGAAATCCAATCAGTGTTTTCATAACCAATTCTTTAGGAATGTAAAAAAGTGTGTAGTGTATAAATTTTCCAGCTGCTCTCTTTTGTTAATGGAGGTTTAGGTGAGTGGGTGTAAAAGGAAATAAAGCATCATTGTAGAACTTTAGACTTTGACAACTAAGGAATAATTTATGAGAATAATAAGTAGAATACGAGCCATCCTTTTGTGTTCCAAAAAAAATGCCTTGGAGAGGTTATGAATAAAGAATACCCATTGAAGCAGAAAAATTCAAAAGGATGCAAGCTTCACAATTTCAATAACAATGAACATGTTTTTATGTTGGCTGGTAATTTCTCTGCAGATGTTACTTTGGAAGTTTGGACTTCTGCTAGATCTTAGCATATAACACATGTCTTTGGTCCAATCACTGGGATCTGGTTAGGGAAGGCCAGCTGGAAATAGCTTCTGGAGACAAAACTTTATGTTTTCCCAAGGTGAACATAATTTTTTTGTTTTGGTATAGGAAAAAAATCTTTGTAAGTCAACCCACTACAGTAAAATTATGGTATGTCTAGTTGAGCGTTCTCCAGGGAAGCAGTAGAACAAGCAGAGTTAAGTTGACATGCTGTCTCCTTTATCTGCACCTGACATTTACTGATTTCAGCTTATATCCCAATGAGTTTATATTTGGATTCGAGTAAATCCAAAGTCATATATAATTGATTGCTGCACACAAATGAAATGGTTAGTGCTGTATGTTTCATCATTTCAATGGAACAAACTGTTGTCACATAATCGTTTCTATTTCTTATAAGGTAATTGGATATTAATTGAGGAAATGTAGTAAGAACAAAAAATTAATGGGAAACACTTATTTTCAGAAAGGAAACTACAAATGATAGTTTTATCTTCCCATGTGGATTTCTGATCAATGGACAATTACAATGAGCATCTTGGTCACATCCTCTGTCGTTGTTACTACTGTCCTTCACATCTAGTACTACCAGTGTCATGAACAGAAGAAAACAACAACAAAAAGCAGAAACAGATGAACAACCAAAGAAAAACAGACAGGATCTTCATTCAAAATGATGGGCTTGAACTCTGACCTTTTTATTTATTAGCCATGGACTTGTGGGCAAGGTTTTTCATATCAGATTTCCCATTTTTATGGAAAAGAGAAAGATAGGTTGCCAATAGTTACCCTTTGTAGCACAAAGGAAATTTTGTTTATATCACTAACAAGAAAAATGACTGGCATATACCTGTAAAATATTATTTATTACATATAGTTAGTAGGATAAGATATGAACTTTACAATTTGAAGTATTAAGTGTCTTACCTGAACTTTCTAGACCAACACAATCTCCCAATATTAAATCACTTAACTCCAGCATTCTACAATGTATTTGCAAAGAAGACAACTAAAGAGTATATTCTGTCATTTTAGAAACATCATTGCTATTATGTTTTTCTAAAGTGTCACTTAAATTATTTTTGGTTAGGTTTAAATATGTTAATATTTGCTATTCCTCCTCATTCCAAGAATTTCTCTTCAGCTACGTGAAGGATTTGATGAAAAAAACTGTATGTAACATTTATATTTTTGTGTATGGAGTGCTCTCATCTGTCATAATGCTCACTGTAACCCTGGTAAAGTAGACAGTGATGCATTGTTATGGATTGAATTGTGTTCCCCTTGAAAAAAGATTCATTGAAGTCCTAACCTCCAGTGCCTAAGAAAGTGACCTTATTTGCAACTAGAGTAGTTGCAGATATAATCATTACTATGAAGACATACTGGACGGTAGAGTGAACCTTTATTCCAGCATGACCGATGTCCTTATAAGAAGATGGCCGTGTGAAGACAGAGACATACAGGGAGGATGCTATGAGACAGTAAAAGCAGAAACTGGTTGGGGCAGCTGCAAGACAAGGACCATCAAAGATTGCCGGCAAACCACCAGAGGCTAGGAAGAGGCAAGGAAGAATCCCTCGACAAATTTTAGAGGGAAAATGGCCCTGTCGACACCTTGATTTTGAAACTCTAGCTTCCAGAACTATGAGATAATACACTTCTGTTGTTTTAAGCCACGCAGTTGGTGATACTTTGTTGTGGCATTCCGAGGAAACTAACAGATGAGGCCATGGCACTGGCAAATATTCACTGAGTACTAAGCTAGTATCATGCACCAAGAATTCTCATAGTCTATAAGGTATTTCCTAGCATATTTTTAAATATTTTACAGATTAAGAAATTAAGGCTCAGAGAGGTAAATTAGTTGGGCCAAATTTGCAAAACTAGGACACGGTAGAATTTGATTACAATTGTTTTTGATTCATCAGCCTGAGAATAGGAATCATTAGTCCAACTATGAAGATGAGGAAATTGAGAGTCAAAGAGACTGATACAGCATTTACCTTATCTTTTTGAGGCTAAATGTATTCATTTCCTGTGGTGTCTCTCCAGGGCCTAAAGACCCATTTTCTTTGTTACCTTTTGCTTTCCCTAAGTAGACCACACACTTATGGTATCCTAAACTGAGTTAGTCATCTGATAAACTATCATCAGTGGAGCGTTAGGAGAGGATGACCCTGCTGTTCAGACATACTTTAATCAATTTAGCACCTTATAGGGCTAGTCTTAAATAACAGATGAGTTTAATGCCTTTTCTTCATAGTACTAACTATTTTATAATTATAATAATAACCATAATTTGTTGAGCACTACTTAGTATTAGATATTGTATTTGGTTCTTAAATACATGACTTTAAATCTTGCGTATGTCCTACAATCATTATTATTGTATTGTTTGTAGTGCAGAGAAGGGTTCCATAAAAGAAATATAAAGTTTTATTTTCCTAGATGGGTCTAGCATCTACAGCATCACAGAGAATAAATTCTAGAGGTAAGTGACTTATGCAGGGTTACTCAATAAATCGATAATCACTATAGGACCAGAACTAGAAACCAGACTTTTTGACTTCTAATGTAGAATTCTTCATACCAGTAGTTCTCAAATATCGGTCGCCTAATGAACTACCTGGAGAGTTTTTTAAAAATATAGAAGGTTGAACTCTTTTACGTTAGGGCTCAGGAAGGTAAATTTTAAACATTTCCCAGCAAGTTCTTAAGCACTCTAAATTACTACAACTATGGTCTCGGGGAAATATTTTAGTCATTCAGCTGGTGTCTAAGAAAATAGTCCTGAAGAAGATACGTTTTACAGGATGTGAGAGAAAGAAATAAAACAAAAGAGTAAAATCCTTATTTTCTGCTTTACCAACTTTCATGTATGAATCAAAATGTAAAGAATTTTGCATTTTCTAAATTTTAGCAATTCTCTAACATTCATTCACCCATTGATTTTAAATTATCTTTTAAAACTTGTGTCATAACATGGAAACATACACGTGACAAAGAGAGTAAATGGTGACACTTTCATTCTCTGAACTGAGTTGCAACTCTTATCTAAGCATATGCCTGGAAACAACGCATATTAATTGTGGGCAAGATGAAAGTTAATTTTAAGCACCCCTCTAGCAATGGATCTCTTATTCAAGAGGATGTGTAAGCCACAGTGTGTATTCTTCCTATGCTCTCTAAACTGCGCTGATTGGGACAATCTGTGAGTTTGTCAAACTGAATTTAAGCAGCAGATGCTCTGTGTCTCCCACTCAAATTCCCTTCTTCCGATATTCAGTTAGCCTTAGATTTTTCATCCCCTTGACATTCCATAATTTTAGAAACTGGGCACACATACAAGATTTCTGCTAGCCTTAAGGCTTTTCCAGCAGATTTTTTTTCTTTGGATTACACGCTGGGAGGATTTTCAGAGATGTTCGGCTCTTAACTCATTTAACTCTAGTTCCTTCTGAAACCTCACCGCTAATTCAGCTGTGCATTGCTCTATTAAGATAGTCACTTCAATCTTCTAACAAAGAGCACACTTCCCTGATTGTCCTCATCTTACTAGCATCTTACAATTTTCTCTTCCTATCCAAGTTAATGTGTAGGTAAAATACAGAGTAAGATTTCTAATCTAGGTTTAGTTACTAATTAGTTAGGCACTCTTACTCAAACTCTTTAAAATAAGCATGCCTTAATTTCTATAACTAAACAATAAGGTGATTGCAATAAAGGGATTTAAAGGTCTCTTCCAGTGTTAAAAATCCATAATTCTCAGATGAGAAACTGACAGTTATAGTCTGAAAGATTACATTTGGCTCTTTTAAATTGGGTACTTCCGTATTAGGTAGTTAAGAAAGTAGCAACAATATATAGAAAATGAGATAATTAATGGATTGATAGAAGGATGAATAGTTGGATAGATATGTGATAAAGAGAGTATGATAAAATAGTAGTAGTAGGTGGTATATATATAAGTATTCATTGTAAAATTATTTCAATTTTTCTCAATGATGAAAAAAATTTGCAATAAATTATTGAAAATGGTATCAGTAGCATGTGTGTGATATATATGTGTGTATAATTAAATCTTCTAAATACTACAGCTACTCACATTTGGAATTCCTTAAAAATCATGCACTCATACTCTCTAAAACATGTCTTCCCCGATTTTGTCAAGCATGGCAGACTACAATTTTTATTCCTTAGGCTTTGCTCTGTATTTCCAAAGGATCTGGAGCATTCCATGGTGATTTCAGAACATGTCAAATTCACTGCAGCTGCAAAACAGCTGTTGCAGACAGCTCACAGTGGCATTCTGAAAAGTGGTCTGAATTGATTAAAAGCTGTGACTTGACTATAAACTTTTAGTGTTTCATGATGTTAGAAATAATATGGAAAATAGTATGATATTATCATATTACCTAGTAATTCCTAACATTAAAAAAAAATTTCAACACCCATATGAGTTTAATTAATTTAGATGTCTCCTTCTTGCTTTATTTTTTATGGCATATGAATATCACTTAAGTTAGAGTGAACTAAATTAAATATTATTTTGTTAACTGCAGCATTTTATTCTTTGAGAGAGAAGGCAGAGATAGAGGCATTCTCTGCATTCTTACGTAGAATATGGTACAACTTGATCACATGGATGTTCTGGAACAGTCTTGCTTATGTTTAAACTTCAGATGCAGTGGAAATCTTAGTATTCACTTGTATCAAAGCCTCCCAACAGGAATGGCAATGGCATTAGCTGAGGAAGCTAAACGGTGTACATGCTAATAGCTATAAAGAGGGGCCTGTCTGCACAGTACAGGTAGAAATGCCAAGCAGGATTAGTGGGGACACCCAGCACAGGTGAAAGCAGAGTCTGGAAGATACAGTGTGAGCAGCAGAGAGTGGCCGCATCTGGAAGGTAGAAAAAAAATGGCTGATGCTATGAATGAGCTGAAAAGACTTGTTTATATTTCAGTGAAACATCTCTAGGTACATGCTTTAAATACCTGGAGGTTGTAGGAATGGAATATCTAGCAATATTAGATGGGGTTAAGAATCACTGACCTAGAACAGATAAATCAGATTGGTCCAGGCAAAATAATAAATGTTGGCAAGGGCATTTCTCCATGACTTACCCTTCCCTTTTCTATCTTTAACTCTTTCTGTTACAGGGGCCTACATTCTTTAAAACTTTTCATTTCAGTGCACGACTAGAGCCTATTGTTTATTCCATTCTAAGCTTTGTAACATTTCAACCAGTCTTCCTGTTTCACATCATGTCTGGCCCATTACTCATTTCCTCATAGCCATAAGTTCTACTTTGCAAATAATAGTTAGATTTCTGATAATCAAATATATAATGAAATTTAATGATTGACACTGAGCCAGTGTTATGTTTTATTCATCACATATTTGGTTGGGCTTATTATGTCCTATCTAGACATTGTATCAGGAAATAGAGATATAAAAGATTAAAAAAAAAAAACAACCCAGACTGGTGCTCTCATTCCAAAGAGCCCAGAATTTACCCAGCATTTTAAAATGTACTTTAACGTACATATGAATCACCTAGGGATCATGGTTAAGATGCAGATTTCGCAGTAGGTGAAGAGGAGGAGTTCTGAGATTCTAGATTTTTAATAAGTTATCTGATGATGATTATGCTGTTGGTCTTCAGATGATATTTCATATAGCAAGTGTTTAGTGCAGGGTTTTTCTTAACCAGACGTGGAAGGGAGGCAAGTCCTACCGCCCTAATCATTCATATTATGTAATAAATTAACTTCACTTCAATGCCTCTAGAATATTAGCTGTGTACCTTCCTTGAGAGAATTGAGAAAATACTCTTTAAATCATTTTCTATCTTTGTTCAAGTGGAAACTTGTTATCAATTAGGATTGAATTCAGATTTAAGCAACCAAAAGTCTATTCAATGACTTAGACAAAGAGGGGTTATTTATCTCAGACAGCCAGCAGTCAGGGGGTAGTAGTCTAGTGCTCCAGGGAACTTTCTGTTTGTTCTGTTCAGTTATTCTCAGCATGTACAGGTAGGTCCTCACCGATGTTGTCTCCGTGAGGTTGTGTGATGTCTGATGCTTCAGCAGGCTCGTGTGTGCTTTCCAGATGGAAGCAGGAAGAAGTGGGGAGAGAGAAGCCAAGGGACAGTGCCCTTTTTAAATGTCCCTTTTTAGAAGTTTCTCAGTAGGCAAGCCCAGTGACTCCATTTAATCTTTTTGTGTGGAACTGGGTCATGTGGTCACCCCTAAGAGGAAGTGAGTGTAGAGCATGAATATTGGAACGCTAACTTTGGAGCTTCTATAGTAGCAGAAGGTAAGAAAGGGGCTGCAAATGGCTTTGGAGCAGTCAAGCCATAGCGTTTGCCACACTCATGGAGTTGAAAAGTCATAAGCTAAAACCAGGTTTATCCGTGCTAAAATTTAAAACAATAACGTAGAGCCAAAATTCATTTTAAATGTCTCAGCTTTCTAGAACTTCGAATTTTCTACGTCTGACACTGCCTGTTTGAAATGAACTGCACAGAGGTTTTGTCTGTGGCTGAACCTTCCATCCAATATAAGTAGGAGTGGACTCTGCTCCTCGGTTTCCCTAAGCAATTTCTTCAGTTTTACAAATTACTTTGTAAACAGAAATAATACCTTAGTACATATGTAATTCATTTTTTTATCTATAAAGTACCAAACTTTTACACAAGAACATGAACTTACCAACAATCTTAATATCCTAGGTTAGTTATAGATAAACAAACCATGTGGAATAGATTATTGAAATATAGCTTTTCTTTTCCAGTTTATAATCAAATTCTGGTATTTATAGTTACTTGTCTATCTGACTTTCAAAAAACTCTATAAATAGATACAATGAAAGGTAGAGAATTCATATTGACATATCATCTATAATGTCTATCTATGTCTTATATATTAATACCATTTCTCAACAACCAATTAAGATCATTACATTTTCCATTTTCCTAATGAGAAAACTGAGGTTCAGAGAAATTAGGTAACTGCTGAAGACTACCAGCGACAAAATATCAGGGCTGGATTTGAAGTCAAGTGTGTTTAAAACTTTCTAATTCCCCTCTCTTTTAGAGGGCAATGTATGGAACTTACTATCTTGCTCTGCTTATTAATTACCTCAGGGAAATTCATGATATGTATGTAAAAATAGAAGGGATTCATTATTTGTATCCATCCACCTTTTTGTTTAGGCTTGAATTTAACAATTAAAAATACATCAAGTGAGACTCACCTGTTGGAAATAAGAAATGCATATATTTTACTTTAACACTGTGATACTAGTAATAAAAATTAAACAGAGAAGAAAGAAAAGAGCTGAGGTGTTAGCTGAGTGTAGAGAGATGTGAGTGACATGTAAAGAAGAAAATTCAAACAATAAATTAATGATCAACTCTACGATATATAATAAATAAAATGGCATTTTACTTAAAAAGTAACCAGGATCTCAGACCTTAGTAAAAATGAGCCATCATCAGTCCATGCAATTTAGATAGTAAATGAAATAAAATAAACTCACATTTAAACATATATTTATGGCTTCAGATATCATATATGGGGAAAATCTTAATAATTATTCTGATTGAATATTTAAATTTTTTGTAATTCAAGAATTGATCCCTATAATACAAACTTCTCTGATAATTAAGAAAAGTGTCCTTAAAAAGAAACTAGATAACTTTTTTCTTTTGTAAGTGGGGAGAGAGATGAGAAAGCAACAAGTCAAGTGCAATGTGATAAGTACTTGGGGCGCTAGGGGAGCACACAGGGAAATACAGTTATTTAAATCACTTTCAAAAAGCCTAATAAATTAGTAACTCATTTTTCAAAAGCCCATTCCAAATGAGTAATATATGAGGTTTGAGTCTACAAGTAGGTAAAGCCCAGACTTCCTGAAAACTTTCCACTTTGAAATGAATCATGTTGGAAGAATACAGGCACTGAGGCTGGCTGCTCTAAATGAGTTAAAAGACGTGCATTAAAAAAGGGGGTGGGGAGTAAGAGACATGATAAACATTTATGGCTTCAAAGCTTTTCAAGTTTAGAAAAGATGGTATCGGTAGTGACATAGAAATTGCATATATATGTAGAAAAACCAGTTAAATGTTGGGCAGGAAGTGTGGCATGTAGAGCCGAAACCAGGAGTGTCCTGATTGCCTCTGGGAGTTGGCAGGAAGCTCCGAAGCTTCAGATAGGAATTAGAAGTATTTGACAGCTCACGGGAAAACATAGCACAGAGGGGGAAATAGTGTAAACACAAAGGTCAAGAAGTAAAGCCAGGGCACCGGGCTCCCTGGTGGATGTGGGCTGGAACAGAGGCTGTAATCCAATAACCAACAGGGTACAAAGCACCTCCATCACCGAAGTAGCAACCTTGGCAGGAAGCATAGATCATACCATTATGTCCTCATTTCTTTCCTCTGTCGGGAACAGATTTTATGGCTGAACGTCAGACAGAAGACATTGTAGGAAGAAAAATTACGGGCACAGAGTTTTAGAAAAAGAAGAAGGATTGCCTTGCGCCTGGTTCACCCAACAGTCTTTTCCTGCAGATCAGGTTTTGAGGTTAATGATGCTTATTCTGATTTTTCAGAACTGGTACCTAAGACATGAATTTTGATATCAATATCTAAAGAACTAGATTGAAGCTTTTGATAGATATTTTTTATATTCAAAACTGATTATCAAAGTTGGACGTACAGTGAAGTTATTGAGGCTGAAACTTCAGGGTCTCTCACTTGAATTGGCCCTTACAAGGTCCTGCACCTGTTTTGGCATTTGTAATTTTGATTCCTTTTCAAATTGCATAAATAATATCATTTACAAAGAAATTGTTATAAAGAAGGCAGATGACGAACTCATTTTATATTTTATTTAATTAGATACTCAATCAGATATGAGCTTTGGGCTGCAGGTAATAGGACATCAAGAAAAAGTGGCATAAATTATAAGGGCATTTACGATCTTACATTAACAGGGTACCAGACAGGGCTAGACAGCTCAGCGATGGAGGCCTGGCTCACTAATGTCATTATCATTTTTTCATCTGAGTTCCATGCCATCTTCATTATGAACACTGTCACAGTTCATAATTTCAATATAGTTGTGATAATGTGCTCCCTGGTGGTCCGATGGTTAGGATTCAATGCTTTCAATGTATCTGTGATAGTTCCACAAGGCACAGGGAGACATGACCTCTCCATGCAGGAGGAAGAGGTGATACCTTCTATGGGTCTCTGTTTTTGTTACTGAGGAAAGCTTTTCCCAAAACCTCCCCTGTACTCAGGTCCCAGTTGGTCGGCATTGATCATGCCAGAGCTTCAAGCTTTCCCAGGCTGCAAGCCTGGCATTTTCAGCCTCTAAACTGGGAGGTGGGCTTTGCCAGGAGAGATGAAGGATGGATGGATGTCAGAAGGATGGATGTAGAGTGAACAAACAAGGTCTGTCACAACTAGCCTTTATGAGTTATCCATTGCTAAATCTTGGTTTGATCAGGTGGAAACTTTATTTCTTCTCATCTTTTGGGTGTTTCCTTAGGCTTATAAGCACCTCTGTATTTTCACCATTCGTATGTTGCATTTTTTGGTCTCACCCTCTAGCAACTACAATGGCCACAGATCTTCCCCCAGAGTCTGAAAATTTTCAGACATGTTGATGAAAGTTCCTTTGAGCTGCAGACTTTGGCCAAACTATAACAAACCCACTATACTGTGGAGATTTTATATGCCACTAAGGACAAGAGAGTGGGCCTCTGGGCTAAACAGCACAGAAAGCCAACCACTCTACACACAATTGCTTGGGCACAAGCCAGAACAATTTGTGGTTATGGCCCTAATCCAAACTCTGAGTTGCTTTCTAGAAAAGGTCACAGGAGGTCAGAGGATGTTCCCTAAGGACTTTCCTGATTCCTAAGGACTTATGGGGAATAAGTCCAGGTTTGATGTTTATCTGGTGTCTCTAAAAATCCACATGTATTCAAAATATCTAGGCACTACTCTTGCACCTACAGGTGACAATCTAGTTCCATTCTTTACTTCCTTCTGGAAACTTTCATCAGCACAGCAACCCTCACTCATCTGAATGTCTGAGATTCTATAACACTTTGTGTCAATATTACTCATTCAGTATTTAATCCTATACTATTCTGCAATACCTTTTTTTTTCAGATGTCTTCTACTCAAGGACCTTTTGTGCCTTTTCCCCAAATGCAAAATAAAAACTTTCAGATCAAAGACCACGTTTTTCCATTTCTCACCACACTTACCATCCATGTGCCTAATGTCGTATAACACATATATTTATTGAACAAGTGAATGTAGGTTGTGGTAAAAGATAATGTAATGTAAGGAGAAGGATAACACAATGTCATTTGACAAAACTACTAAGGGAAACGTCAAAAACAATATTGAAACAATAAGTTGCTATGTACCTAGTCCTTTACTAGCTAAACAGGAATACGGTGGTGTGCAAAATCAACAGGGTCCCTGCTTATGAGGGGCTTAAAATCTAGTGACAAAGAAATATACTAAATAAACAATCCTGCACAAAATGGAAAGATTAAAACTGTGGTAAGTGCTATGAGAGAAAAGAGCATGAGCCATGTGATGTCCAGGCAGACCTGGCCTAATCTGCTGGTGAGGAATGGCCTCCCTGAGAAGAAATATTTGCCCTGACACCTGTATCATGAGTATGAGATAACTAGGGACAGCTTATATTTTCACCAGCAAATGTCAAGTTGTGGGTGGAGTAGAGAGTAACATGGATGATGGTAGAGAATGAAGCTGGTCAAAAGGTGGGTCAGAAAGAGCTAAATCTGTTCTCCTTTCCAGAGTAGCATGTGGAGCTGTCCCACCAGAGACTACATTTCCCAGTGCCCTGCCCTTTGCATTGTGTGGCAGCATGATGTGTTTCTCTCCAATGGAATGCAAGCAGAAGTGGTGTCACTACATCCCAGACAGGATTTTAAGTCAGTGGGTGTGTTTCCTCCACATGCTCACCGCCCATTCTGTGGGCTCCAGTGGTGAGAGTAGGGTACCTTTGGAAGCTGTGTGATCAAGGTGGTTGTACCACCCTTAGTCTGAGACCCTGAATGACTGCTTGCAGGAGATCCTCTGCCAACCTGGAGCTCCCACCCTGGACTGTCACATGGGAGAGGATGAAAGTTCAGTTTTAAGTCATGGAATGTTGCAAGGATCTTTGCTAAGATAGCGTATCCTAACTAAGGCTAGGGGGTGTGGTCTTTATACCATAATTAATGAGAAGTCATTTAACAAATTTTAAACAGAGAGATATATGATAAAATCAATATTTTGAAAATAATCACGCACAAAATGGAAAAATTAAAACTGTGATAAGAGCTATGAGATAAAGGAGCATAAGCCATGTGATACACAAATGTGTGATCTACTGTTTGCAAAGCAGAGAATATATTAGGGGTGAGTGAGAAAGAATTAGGAAACAACAAACAAACAGAAACGCTATCACAGAAGTCTAAGTGAGAAAAGTTTGAAGCAGTGGAAACAGAGAAGTGGGTGGATTCAGTAGATCTAAAGTAATGTTGATAGGATTTGGTAACGTATTAAATGTGAAAAACTGAGAAGGAAGTATTTACAAAGGCTGTTCCCTCTTTGGCTTTGGACACTGAATAACTGGGTGATGGCATTCTCTCAGAAAGGAAACAGAGAAAAGGTCCGAGTTCACATTTGCACACATGCACTAGTAGATGGTCTTGTTACGTACAAAGATCAGTCTCTTATTCTACAAAAATGAAGGGAGAGTTGTGTTGCCTTAGGGAGGTACCCCTCTGCTAGTGGTTAAGGCACCAAAGCCTGGAGTTGGAACAGCTCCTTAACTAACTACCTAGATCACCTAGGATGGTTGTTTAATTCTCAGTTCCTCAACTTCAATCAGGAATATGGGGAAATAATAATGCCTGCTGCCCACGTTTGTAATGAGGAGGCCATTCAAGAATACATAGAAAGCATGCAGAAGGATACTCACCCTTGGTAAGAACACATTTGTCGTTCCTTTTTACACAGCATATTACCCAGAGTTGTAAGTGTCATCAGCATATTGTGTGCTTTTCAGGTGGGACAATATAATCAGCGAAGGTACCACTAATTGTAGAGTGCATGCTCTATACAAATAAGTTAGTTTCATGGGTCTGGCTTGGTCACTGAATTCCATAGGTAAACCTTAGCACTAATGGTTCAATTTATTTCTGCTCTCATTTTGGTAAGTTTGTTTTTAGCCCTGATTTTTAGATACACTCACTCTGGACCCTTCCTTACAGGGCTCCACATATAACCCCCAACATACAGATAATGTTGTTCTTCCATAGCCACCTAAGTCTTAACCTCTTTCCATCAATTCTCAACTCAGCATCTACTCTACAAATACTTTATCTAATTTCTTCACTCTTTCAACTTGTTTAACTTTTATAAATCTTTAATAATTTTGGTTACTTTCTTAAATGAATCCATAGCTGCTCTAATCTTCCTCCTGTAAGCAGCTTCATACTCAGTATAAATCTCATTCCTTATCATTCATGCCAATATCCTTCCCATTATCTTTCTGTCTGCTGCAGCATAGAATTAGTATCACCTTACATTCCTTTCAGCATGATTAAGAAAGGTGTGTGTTTGTGTGTGTTTTGGGGGGAAACTAAGGTTAAAAAAAAAGAGAGATAGTATAATAGCAATATACACAATTAGGGAAGTAAGCTCTCCACTAAATTTATATGCTTAAGTCTAAATATTTCAGTGCTCCTTGGGGAACATTATAATATAATATTTTAGGACTTACAGGAGACCTTTTTGAGGTACCAGCTATGTTTTCCAAAAGGCAATTATCCACTTTATCCTTGGAAAAAACTCTTTTTGTCAGAATTCTATGTCCTACTGCAGATTCCACTTTTTTGATATATGCCACTTTAGAATATTAGCTAATTTTATCCCCAAATGTCACCTTTCATTTTCATTCACTGCCTTCTCATTTTAAATCCATGTAAAGTTTTAAAGGAAAATATTCAAATAATTTTATGTATATATAATTGAACTATAGTAAAATGTCAGGGAATTCCAAAAGAGGATAGATGGAACAGGACAGGCTATGAGTAGTTCTGGTTGTCTGGCTAGATATTCTCAAAATATCAGAATAATACCATACCTTCATAGCACAGCAGTCTGTACTGACCAGAAACTAAGTTTCTGATTTTAAACTTTCTTTTTTTGAAGAAGATAACTGGCAGAATTAAAGCACTGCCAAATTCATGCACTCGCTCACTCTCTCCTCATTCATCAACTCATTCATTCTTATATTAAGAACTTTTTGACCACTTTGTTACGCATAGTTGTGTTAAAAAGATGTGACATATTTCCCTGTTTTGAGGACTTTAAAAATCTGCTAGGTAATTAGTAATCTAATTTATAGTTTTTTAAAGAACCAGCGACATGTCAAACCCTGTACCAACGAATGCACTAAGACAAGTATTATTCTCCCCATTTTCTGGAGAAGAAACTGACACTAAAAGAAGTTAAGTAATGTACATCACCTCACCCAACAGTACTTAAGTAGCAGAGCCGGGATTTAAATGAAGCCATCTCTCTCTGATTCTAGAGCATGTGCTCTGAACCACTATACATTAGTTTCTACTTAAAATTGTTTTATCAAAATAAAAGGAAATCTAGAAATGTTCACACCAGGTACACAAATCTAAATTCTTTATAAAATTCATAAATTGATTTCTCAATCATGTTTTATCTGACTTTTTCTCAAGATAGCTATGTTTAGAGGCATACTTTCTGGAAGATGATCCTAATTTGCTTAATGACATTTTATAGCGGTACTTAGAATACTTTTCTTTGCGTCTTTTAAACTCTTTCTCATCCTTCAGATTCCAGCTCAAAAGTCACCCCCTCTGTAAAACTTTCCCTAATGCAACTCCCAGGCAGCACAAATCCTTTCCTTCAGGACTGAACCTTCCTGGCATGAAGTACACCTAAGAGTCACAGCTCTAGATCACACTGGGCCATATTTGTGTCTGTGTCTATGTGTCTGTCTTTCTAGACTGAATATGAGCCCAAAAGGGTGATTCATTTTAGAGTCCCCTTCTCTCATGGCACCCAATACATTGCTTTCCACACGGTTAATCCTAAGTGAATGCTGTGTACGTTGGTATTTGACAAAAGCAGTATTCTGAGTCCAACTGTACCCAGGTATGTGATTCCTTTGCTATACCAATAACCAAACTAAAATGCTGGATATAGGAAGAAGATTGTTTTTGTATTATCTGCCTATACATTCCTTGACATAAAAATGAGCATTGAGAAAAGATTATCTAATGATTACATTTACTCCTGAGTATGGATATTGAGCTAGTGACTAGAAAGATGTGTGTCTAAAATAATGCTTTATAAATGATTTAATAAATGTAAGCATAAACAAAGGGCTTTAGATAAACTTGGAAAAGTTGACTTTGATAGGAAAACTAGTGCAGGTTTGTGCAAGGTATCATTAGCTGCCCTTCTACTTAATACTGAAAAGGCCAATGTCCTTATTTTTAACATTTTATGGTACCATATCGTAAGTGCCCATGTGGTACTCTCTGTAATCAGACTGCCTGAGCTGGAATCATGCTCTTCACCATTTACTAGCTTAGACATTTACTTCAATTTTCTATATTATAACCACTCATAGGGTTGTTGTGAGAATTTTAAAAAAGGAATTCACATGAAGCACTTGTGCCTGGCATATAGTAAGCTCTCTATAAACGTTAGAAATTAGTATTAGAATTAAAATTCAAAGTTTCATGTTAAGTCATCTAGGACATTCAACATGCTTACTGGTAGACTATGTGCACACAGGACCCAGAAAAGCCTCATGAAGCTAATTTAAAAACCTAAATCCGGGCTTCCCTGGTGGCGCAGTGGTTGAGAGTCCGCCTGCCGATGCAGGGGACACGGGTTCATGCCCCGGTCCGGGAAGATCCCACATGCCGCGGAGCGGCTGGGCCCGTGAGCCATGGCCGCTGGGCCTGCGCGTCCGGAGCCTGTGCTCCGCAACGGGAGAGGCCACAACAGTGAGAGGCCCGCGTACCGCAAAAAAAAGAAAAAAAAAAAAAACCTAAATCACACAAGATCAAAATGGTAGAAAGCCTGGCAAATAACATTTCTCCTTTATTTTATGCTGCTGTAGCTCCATCTTTTAAGTTTTGTTTTAAATTTGTAGTACGTGAGGTTTAAAACGTTCCACAGTGGGTAGGGGCTAGGTTATCGTGCCTCCTTAGGTTAGAAAATAACCAGATGAATATTGAAGGATTGGGAGAACCATGTCTCTGAGGAATATATCAAACTGCCATCCCCATGAGACCATTGTTCATTCATTCATTCATTCATTCAAACAAGCATTTTGCAGAAAACAGACTATTAGTGAGGCAGGATAAAGGAGTGATTGTATGTGAGAACAATTTCCAAAGTTTCTTAAAGGAAGTAAACACTAAATCTCTGCATGAAGGACTTGTACCACTCCGGGATTTACTGCAAGCCAGACATCTATCTGTTTGCTCCAAATTACAGAGTAAAGTTAGGGAGGAAGTTTTCTGAGATAAGAGATCTATATCCAAGCTTCCTACCAGATCAACTCTTTGCCAGTCAATAGGTGGTCTTGAAATAAAACCCCTATACATCATGATCAGAATAGCTAGAAAACATTGCTGACAGAACCTGATGTGTCAAGAAAAAATATACAACAAGAAACAAAGAAAAATAACAAACATGAGAGAGGCAGGAAATAGAAGAAAACAAGAGGAATTCCTCCATGAAATAGATTACATTTTTGACTGCACAGTCTCTGTGAAATTAGAGAAGCTATTTCCTCTTTGAAATAAAAGCTCAAAGAGAAGATATAAAGATTTAAAGACAAGCTGACACTCTATATAGAGGAAAATAAATATTGGGTGGCAGATCCTACTAGGAAAAAATAATGATGCCCAGTAGAGATGGCAAAAATGGTGACAGTCAGGTGGTGATGACAAACTCGCTCAGTGAAAGGTGATTTGGACAAAAGAAAAGGAAAGAAATAGGAGTGGCCACATGACAGCTGGCCAGATGTGCTGGTGAGCATACATGAGCCAACTCTGCTGCCTCTCAAAACTAACTGTTGAGGTTCTGAATTGGGGTGATGTCCTGTGTTAGTAGTCAGTGAAAAGAAGTAGTTAGACTATGTTTACAGGAAGTATTTCCTGGCTAATATAACTCTTTTGCTTGAAAGAGACATCCTAGAACTAAAAAACGAAGACTGAAACAGAACATACAATATTATCTACTTGCCTGATTTTTTTTTTAAACATCTTTATTGGAGTATAATTGCTTTACAATGGTGTGCCAGTTTCTGCTGTATAACGAAGTGAATCAGCTATACGTATACATGTATCCCCATATCTCCTCCCTCTTACATCTCCCTCCCACCATCCCTACCCCACCCCTCTAGGTGGTCACAAAGCACCGAGCTGATCTCCCTGTGCTATGTGGCTGCTTCCCACTAGCTAGCTATTTTACATTTGGTAGTGTATATATGTCCATGCCACTCTCTCACTTTGTCCCAGCTTACCCTTCCCCCTCCCTGTGTCCTCAAGTCCATTTCTCTACATGGTCACTACAAATAACTCAATTTTGTTTCTTTTTATGACTGAGTAATATTCCATTATATATATGTGCCACAACCGAATCCAAAAATGGGCAGAAGACCTAAATAGACATTTCTCCATAGAAGATATACAGATTGCCAACAAACAGGAATGTAAATTGATACAGCCACTATGGAGCACAGTATGGAGATTCCTTAAAAAACTAAAAATAGAACTACCATATGACCCAGAAATCCCACTACTGGGCATATACCCTGAGAAAACTATAATTCAAAAATATACATGTACCACAATGTTCACTGCAGCTCTATTTACAATAGCCAGGTCTTATTGATTTTTATCATGTTAATTTTTGTTTTCCAAACACAGTTCCATAGTTGCTGGATCTAAATGTCCAAACCCCAGCATAGCATCTCAGATTCAGGTAGGAAGTGCACATCTGTATTAGATTCTTGATGAGATTTTCGTTACTGCTTTACATGGCTAAAAATGGCCCTGGGTACACAGTCAGTAAAGTGCTCCTTCCTATATGTCAGAGTAAAGATTTAATTAGAAGTATTTACTGCAGACTCCTTGCTTCCTGTCCTCCATACAGAGGAAACACAACGATTGTGCAGTATTCATATTTTGGGGAGAAAAGCAAAGATTAGAAGTTTCTCCTAGTTTAATAGCAAAGATAATAAGGAGTCAAAGACAGTGACTGGCAGAAATTCAAATGAGTGAGAAAGTTATGCTAAGAGATACAGTAAGAGGATATTAAATTAAGAAGAAATGTCCGTTGTGTTTATTTTTTAACTGAAATAGCACTTGAAGAGAATGAAACATTTCCAGTTATTTAAATCTTTTGTCCATAACCTCCTTCACCATTGGGGTTATAAACTCTAGTCCCTTTCAAGTTCAAATACTTTTGACCTGTCGACTTCATTTTTTATTTAGTTGTGACTTTGAGAAAAGACCACAGAATTTTGAAATTTCACAGTGATATCCAGGCGACATGGTTACACTGTATATACTACATACAGCAGGTTGATTGTGCCATGTTTCAGACTGTACTCTCAAATGCTTGTCCTAGAAGATGTCAAAAATTTATCCTTAAATAAAGGAATTCATTGGCACAATAAGTTGGGGTACAGGACATACTGATTTCTCCTCTGAAAAAGTCATGACCTCTTGAACACATAATTTAAACCACTGTTTTCCAAATTTATTTGAAAATTGAACTTTTTTTTTTCTAGCACATACATAAAGGCCAGATTGAGAAACCCTGACAGAGATTATTTCCTTTAATCTTTACAGCAATTTTGTTAAAAGTACTATACTGAAAGTCCTGTTTTACAAATAAGGAAACGGAGGGCTTGCCAAATGTCACCAACTGTGAAAAGATAGAACCCAGGTCTCCTCATTCTGATTCCAAGATTCTTTAAAGCTCAGCTGCCTCCTGTGAACGCTTAAACCATTGTGGCAATTTCCTTATCTGAGAAAACAGGATATTGCTCTGGAAATTATCAAACATATTTTTTTAGGCTTTTATCCACCTGGAATATCCCATCACCACCTCGGCATTATCACCACTTTTTTATATTCTCATTCTCATTATCCCAAGATCAAACTAGAGTCCAATATTCTCCATGAGGTCCTACTATGACAATTTCATCTTCTCATCCAAAATCTTGAGGAATTCTCTGATTTTGCATTCTGTCAGTTACTGGATAGTGCCTCATGTTGTTATACAACTGCCTTATCTGTGCCTACCCTATTTCTCTAACATCAGAGAGTTTGTCTAAATCTTTTATTTATTTACTGTCCGTATTAAACACTATATAGTACTTGAATGAATGAATGAATGTATCAGTAAATGGCTAAGTAGATGATGAAATTATGGACACGTAATATGGACATTGTGTCCTCAATACAAACCAGTTTAATATTCCAATTCTTATATAGTGGGGAGAGAGTGGCAAACTGGGAGAGAACTAGGACTTTTTACTAGTTAAGTGACTCTCAAACTTTAGTATTTATCAGAATCACGCGGAGAGCTTGTTAAACCACAGATGGCTAAGCTCCACTCTCAGAGTTTCTGATTCAGTAGGTCTGGGATGGGATCTGAGAATTTTCATTGCTAACAAATCTCCAGGTGATGCCAATGCTGCTGGTCCAAAGTCCACATTTTGAGACAAACTAAGCAAGGATAAATTTGATGAGTTCAATTACTGAGCATGCTACTTTCAGCTGTGGGATTCAGCAAGGTTCTTAAATACTGAGTCTCAGTTTCATTATTTTAAAAATTTGCTTAAGTTGAAGAGTTATGATGATATAATATTTCAGAAAGAGCCAGACACACAAAAAGTCATTAACACATATTAGATTGCTTCCTTTCCACCCTTCTGAGGAAGCGGCTGAGAGTGCGTCACACTGCAGTCCTTCCTTTTCCTTGTCTCCATCAGTTCTAGAAAGTTATACTATACTATTCTTTCATAAATGTGCTTAAATCCAACTGCATACTCACTGGAATCAAGATATTGGATAGCAGAAGCAATAACACAGACCTCGGGCACAGAATTCATTACTCACAGCCAATGGCAGTTCTTAGTTCAGACTATAGTCGGTTCCAGTTACAAATATTCCTTGTTCAAGTGCAGGCTTCTGCTTCAAAACAACTCAGAGACACCGACTGCTTTCTGTTTTATCTCCTCATATAGCAGCGATAGCGCTTAAAGTTATCCCCAATCTGATGCCATTCTGTCTCACTTCATCAAAAGGCACAAAGGAGCCCTATCTTTGCTTTATTACAGCATCCTTTCAACAGACCCTTTGCTTGGGAAAGAACAGAGCTGAGCTTGAATGATATTGCTTAACTTAGGAACTTGATCATTAGCAAAATTAATTGCAAAAACAGAGACTATAGTAGTTTAAAACTTCTCTGGTGAGAGATTTCTCCTAATTTTAAGTGGTTGGATTACAATGATTACGTACCTCTCTTCAGGCTGGTATTGTCAAAATGGTCTCCCTTAAAGTTTTTTTGTTTTGTTTTTTTTAACCTATTTTGTTGGGCTATTTTACTAGACAGTAAAATTATATGAATTACATGTTCTTGACTCATTCAATCCTGACAATCAGAGACTATACTGACCCTGTGCCCAGTTGGGTTCTGAGGTTGAGCCTAAGATCTGAGTCACAATCATGCATATTAAAGCTCAACACCTTTATGTTATATAAATCCACCAAAGGCCAGAGCTGGGAATGTCTACAAGGAACAACTCACATTGACTGGCATCAAGTCTTCCAGGCTTCCTCAGGGGGAGTTAGAAAAGGGACAGGTATTACTTGGGGCTCCTGACATGCAACACAGAGAGTTTCTGAAGGTTGAGTGTGACCTCCTACTGCTCTTGGAGAGACAGTTCACTCCATGTTTGGGAAAACGAATTACTCCCACTTGTTTTAACTTTCTGAGAACTTTTGTCCTCAGGTTTCTGGCAATTCTATCCCCACACATCAGCACGACAACTGGGCTGAATAAGTCTGAAACACTGTCAGTGATAGATGAGTGTGCTTATGTTTTGGTGACTTTGCTTTCTTCACTTTGGCATACAGCTTCTTTTCATCAAAGAGGTAAAACAAACCATGGAGAACGTGAAGAGAAAAACCCTTTGTATCTCATCTGACACCAGATGGATCACCCTAGTCCCTGCCAGTAGCAAGCTTGTTAGAATATGAGAAAGGGGAGCTGGGATCTCCCAGTGCATTTTCTCCGCCACCAGGCAGCCTGCTTATTAGAGGCAATCAAATCATATATATCAGTCCACTCCAAATAAACGTTCTCTGATTTCAACTGAGGCTTTTGATCAGTGAGCAATCATTTGAATCATCTCTTGTTGAATCATAATTTTATTTGCTATCACAGTTATTTCAAATTGTCTTCATACTTCATGTTTAGAAGCTTCACCCAACACTTTCCAAATCATTACATCATTCTCCCTCTAAGTTATCACGAATATCAGGACTATTTAACAGTGGTTTCCTCAGCTTTTCCTCTCGCTGTTCCTGTATTTTGGATTTACCATCTCTTTCTGCATACCTGACACACTTCTGAGGAGAGGGTTCCCATCTCCCTTGCCAAGTCTCTGTGTGTGTGCTCAATCTCACCCCCTCATGCTTCCTCCCACTGATTAGCTATTTCCTCACTTTGCTTTCTCCTTCTTTTTGGCTCTAAAAATTCCTATATACTGGTGACGATATATGACTATTAGTCTTAAAACCACTTTCTCATAACTTACCTCTCTCTCAAGCTCTTATCCAGTATCTCTGTTTCCTTTCACACCTAAGGTTGGCTTCTGCCCCCACTACAGTATTATAACTGCCATGTTTGTCAGTCTATATCCTCACACTCTCTATCGCATGGAACAAGGTGAGCTCCTCGATTGTTCTGGTTTTAAAAAATGTTTTCTTTGTTATTTGTAGCATCCACGGTTGCTTCCAAATTTTTCATTCCTCTTCTTTTGTCTCCTTAACTGACTCTTATTCAAGATTCCATTTCCTAAATATAGGTGCTTCTTGAGATTCTGTGCTGAACGCTTTTTTTTTTTTTTTTTTTTGCTCTTCCTTGCTTTCTCCTTTAGCGAGCCCATTTATCATCATGGTTTGAACTCTTTCCACTGGACAAATAACAGTGTATCTCTCTGGTCCCCCTTTCTCTCTAAACACACACTTCATCACCTTCTCAAACTCAAAATATTATAAAATAAATTAAATCCTCTTTTACAATGAACCTTTCACCCTACTTTCCTGTTTTGATCATACAACACTATTTCTCTATTTATGTTGTCACTCTCCTACTGAACAGTTTCCATGAGGACTAGTTTGTTCATTCCTCTCTCCTAACAACTTCAATAATCCTGGCACACGGTCACCATTATATAAATATGTGCCAAACTAATGAATGGGAGAAGGAATGGATGAATCCTGGTTATCTAGGCTTGAAAAACTCTCATTTCCATTACCTCACTAATCAAAATTGTGACCAAGTCTCTTAGGTTTACTTTTACAGCATCTATTCTCTCAGCACTCTGTATTCTGACTGCACTTACTTTGGTGGTTTAAATTCCTCTTGCTTGGCCTCTGTCTTTAGCCTCCTAGTTGGTCTTTCCAATGGCTGGAAGCAGTTACTTGCCCCTCTCAATTCCTTCCATACATTTAGGATATTTATTACTTGTAATAGGTGGCATAGCTACAGCATGTATTTTGTAATGGCTCACTAAACGGTGCTCTCATTAAAGTAGAAGTTGTATCATGTTATACTTTTTCTCTTTCACAGCATTTAATGTATATTTCTTTATTATTAAAATAATTGGTGAATACGCAGATGTGAATGAGTAAATACCACTGTCAGAGTAAACTTCTTAAAGCACAACTCTTACCTGATCATTTCCCTACAGTTAAAACCTTTATGTAATGGTTCCTCTTTGCATACTAAATTAACATAGTCCAAAACCATCTTGCCAAGGTTATACCTCTTTCCCTTCCTATATATCCTGTACTTTGACCACTGCAGGGGAAGCAAAACTTAACGTCTCTACCCACCTTAGGTTTTCAGCTGGGGATCTTTAACAAAAAGACAGATTAACAGGAGAAAAACAAAAAGTTTATTAATGCTTGCTGCATACATCACATGGGAGAAACCTTGACAAAAGTAACTCAAAGTGATGGCTAGAACTCTGGTTTTCTATAGCATCTTCAACAAAGAACAGTACACTTGTAGAGAAATGACAGGAGAAAGAACAGCAGTTTTACTCCTCCAACGGTGGCAAACTACAGGAAGGTAAATATATTGGAGGGGTCCAGCGTAGTAAGGTTTGTTTGCAAATTCCTTTGGTGCCTCTGGGCTGCTAAAAGTCTATCTCCAGTAAAAAGAGAATTTATATCCTGCCTTTAGGCAGAAAAGGGAGAGAGTAGAGAGACCTTTTTCTGCATTTGCTGTTTCTTAATTGCCTTCAGCTCAAAATAATATTTATGTCAGAGGCATATTTTAAGGTCACATATTCTAATTTCCTTCACCATTCTAGCTTGCTCTACCACTTACAATCCTCATTTTATATAGGTTGTTCTCTCCAAAAGCATTTCCCATCTTTGTTTCTGCCTCTTAAAATCCTATCTACTGTTCAAGACCTATCTCCAAGAGTTCAGCATATTGGAAGCAAGGGTAAAACAGGTCAGAGTGAGAAGACAGAAGAAAATAAAGAAACTGGGGACCTGTTGTCTATAGATTTATCTTTTGATAAATCTCTGCCTGAACTATGTGTACTACTTTCCAAAATTCCTGTCACTGTTCTGCTCTTTGTTGTGGACCCATGACTAGCATTTAGCATAGATTGTGTTTAAAATAGTCTAGTCTGGTCAAAATTCTCTAGTCAGTATCAGAGCATATGGATCTAGTTTCTTCCAACCTCAAGTTGGTCACAGTTTTGCAGGGGTGATCGGCAAGTACATAACAAAATCTAGTGTGTGGCAATGGATGAATAAGTTAGGGTTAGAAGAATAGGATAGGCAACCGGAAGATTTTTTCTCATATTTTGTCCAACTTCCTTCTTCATATGATTTCTTGGTTTTCTTTATTACCTGTAATACCTTTATTCACTGGTGCTGGAAGCAGCTTGACTCATTTTTATCAATTTTAATCTCATAAATAAATTTTTATATCAATATAGGTGGTATCATTTGCTCTCAGGTTGACAGAGAGAAACCTAGGGCATTGCCTCAGCAACACAGATTCTGGTCCCATTGGATGTAGTCTTAGAGTCAATGGAAGCCTTTTACCACATCAGTCACTAGTTATTAGTAAGTGACCACGCAAGCATGACCTTAGGCTGTATAAAGCCAGTCACACAGATGTAGCCCTTGTTAAGGCGCTTACAACCTGAAACTTTAATTCACAGTTCTGCTCCTAGGATCTGCCAAAATCAAAAGCTCTGCCTGCCAGCTCTCTACTCGGGAAATCATTAATTAACACCTCTTCACAAACAGAGCTAACTCTGATTTTCCTTCTGCTTCATTCATTTTTTTTTTGTCTCATTATCTTCCTGGCATAAACAGGTAGGATCAAAAGCTGCACCACTTAGTTAACTTCCATACCACCCTTAAGTCTGCCCTAGTATTTTTGTCTCTGCCAGACAAGAGTTTCCTTTCCACCGCACCCAAGGGTATATTCTATTGTGTATTAGAGCTACAAGGATGCAAGCTGACACTCTGGAGAGGATGCTAAACAATGTTAGGGAAATACTAAAAGGCATCCTATTGAGAAAATCATCTGCTTACTAAAGATTAGAACCACATAGGGAAGCCAAACATGCCCAAGTAGGAAGAAGAAATAAAAACAGAAGGTCAGAGGGTGTAGGGGTGAATGACTGAAGGAAAGAAATAAATAGAAATCAAGTGATGCAGAGCCCATGAATTACCTAAAGGCAATGAAAATAAAACAGTATACACAAATATTTGGTGATTAGGTAAAAGCTGGGAAGTTATATGTAAATCTAGAGCTTCTCTTATTCAAATCCTATTCAATTCTTCTGAAAGTAATTTCATCCATTTTCATACTTTAAACTTTACGCATAGTTGCTCCTTTTCATTCATTTATAGAACAGGCGTTCATAAGAACACTGCACTTTCCTATGATGACTAATTTGAGGGGAAAAAAAAAGAGGGCCACTGGTATAGCAATAATTGCCAGATGGCAGCTGGGATACAAACACCCCCAGGCATCGCAAAGAACTAAAAAGGATAGTTTATTGCAGGTGATAACACCACTTAAAGCAATGCAAATCATGACTAACAGATTTGAGACCAGTGTGGATTGCTTGTTTGGCATTAACTGAGACCTAAATAAAAATCAACTCTGAATCATCGGGGGAAATTAATGACATTTAAATCTATTCTTCTAAGATAAGGGTAAAGCATTCCTAGATTGTAGCTGGGGCTTTTGTGTCCCCAGAAAAAAATTAGCCTGTGAACTCCTCTGACAAGGCTCTGAATAACTCAAATGAATACAGCCTCAGTTCAATTTGGAATTAAATTACCATTTATAGTTCTGCTGGCATCTGTGTTATGCTGGCCTTTAGACAAATGCCTTTATTTTATTTTATTTTATTTATTTATTTAGTGACTACAGCATGCTTCCATGTTTCTGGATATGGTTTATATTCTGCCAACGAGATGGGCTCGCATGCAATTTGAAAGGCAGAACATCAAACCAAATTTTCCTTTGCCAGAGGTGAAAACCGCGTAGCTCTAGCACATGTGAATTCTTACTAGGGCAGTCTGAATCCATTCCCCTGCCAATCACTTCTTTTGGGTTGTGGGGGCAGCTGAGATGCGGGCAATCATTTTCTGCATTTTCCTGACCTCTAGTGGCAGCAGCTTCTTGACTTTCTGGATCACAGTTGCATCTGTGACTTCACATTTGCTTCCCTAGTCCTTCCAACAGTTTTATGCGCATCTAACTCCCTGTATTAAATCCGTTTCGCTTGAAATACCTGGGAGGTTTTTGTTCTCTGAAATGAAATAGCCCCCTACCCCACTCCTATGGTTAAAATCTGAGAACATTTTCTCACACATGGCAGTCAACAGTGACAGCTATTTTATCTTGTTGCTCTATTTTTAAACATCTCTATTCAGACATAATTCATATACCACAAAATTCATCCTTTTAAAGTATATGATTCAACAGCTTTCGTATATTCAGAATTGTGTGTCCATCCCTGCAGTTGATTGATTTTAGAACAGTCTAATACTCCCAAAAGAAACTCTACGCACCTTAACCATCACTCTCCATTGTGACTGGCTTCTTTAACTTATATTGTTTTCAAGGTACATTCATGTAGCATGTATCACTACTTTGTTGCTTTAGAGAGCTGAATAATATTCCATTATATGGACAATACCACATTTTTAATCTATTCATCAGTTGAGGAATATTTGGATTGTTTTAACTTTTGGCTATTATGAACATGTATCTATAAACATTCATCTACAATTATGGTTCTATAAGTATTCATAAGTTTTTAGTTCTCTTGAGTATATATCTAGGAGTAGAATTTCTAGATCATATTAACAGTATATATAATCATTTGAGCAACTTCCAGACTATTTTCCAGAGCACTTGCACCACTTTACATTCCTACCACCAGTGAATGAAGGGTCCACTTTTTCCACACCCTTGCCAACACTTCTTATTATCTTTTAAATTACAGCCACCCTAATGGATTTGAAAGTGTATCATGGGGGTTCTGATTTGCATTCATCTGACAGATAATGATGTTGAGCTTTTTATGTGTTTTTTAGTCATTGCATGTGTTCTTTCCTCTTTTTTATTGGGTTATTTATCTTGAATATTGGATTGTAAGAATGCTTTATATATTATAGACACAAGTCCCTTATCAGACAGATAATTTGCAAATATTTTCTCTCATTCTACGGGCTGTCTTTTCACTTTCTTGATGTTGTCCTTTGAAGGACAACACTTTAAAAAAATTTATTTTTATAATAATCCTGTTTATCTGTTGTTTCTTGTGTTGCTTGTGCTTTTAGTGTCATAGCTAAGAAACTGCCTAATCTAAGGTTGCAGAGATTTATGCCTATATTTTTTCTAAGAGTTTTAAAGTTTTAGCCCTTACATTTAGGCTTTCAATTCATTTTGAAATTATTTTTTGCCTATGGATAAAGTAGAGATCCATGTGGATATCCATTTTCCAGTACCATTTGTTGAAAAGACATTATTTTCCCATTTATTTATCTGGATACCCCAGCCGCCCCCCCCCCCCCAAAAAAAATCAATTGGCTGTAAATATGAAGGTTTCTTTCTGGACTATCAATTCCTTTCTATTGATCTATATGTCTATCTTTATTTCATTACCACACTGTCTGGATTGCTATAATTTCATTAGTAAGTTTTGAAATTGGGAACTCTGAGTTCTCCAATTTTGTTCTTCTTTTTAAAGTTGCCTTTTTTTTTTCCTATTCTTACTCCATTGAATTTCCACATGAATGTAATCAGTCAGCTTATCAATCTCTATAAAGAAGCCAGCTGGAATTTTGATAGAGATTGTGTTAAATTTGTAGGTCAGTTTGAGAACTGCCACCTTAACAATATTAATTGTTCCAATCCATGAACATGGGATGTCTTTCCATTTATTTTGCTTATTTTAGTTTGGTTTTATAGTTTTCAGAGTATAAGTAAGTTTTGCACTTATTTTGTTAAATTTATTCCTAAGTATTTTTTGATGCTATTGTAAATGGTGGTGTCCCCTGATTGCCAATGGGTAGCCTGCTCATTGTATATCAGTTTTTGCTTCTGGGGGGTGGTGGCCTAGCTTTGAAAGTGCCACAGAGATTTCAAGTCAAGGTTACACACCCCACTTGATTATTGTATTAATGCAGACAATTTTAAACATATCCTCCAATTTTGGTTAAAATCTGAACTAAGTTTTAGGTAATATGGATGATGAACTTATTTGAGATGTTCCACTCGAGGTGCTCCACAGTATATTACACTTATGCCTTAATAGTTAAAATTTGGTGCCATTTTTACAGCCATTTTGCATGGTGTGATAATGAACAGGAAAATGGATGGAGAGTGACTTTATTTTTGTTTTTACAGATAGAAATATTGATTCATTCTGGGTAGTTGTAATATTAGTGATTCAAATTTTTAAAAAATCTTGGTATTCACAGAATTTTCTTCAATCTGCATGTGTAGCTTTCATAACAACAAAAAAGGATGGTATGTAAAACAAAACAAAGCAATGGGTTTATCCAAGATACGTCCACTAATGGAAGTGTGGCCTGAATATAATAGAGAAATAGCTTCAATCTTTAAAGTCTTTTTCTGTTACTAAAAACAGGAACTGGCCTTTGGTGGTGCTGGTTCCCTGATCCTCTTTGCTGCACTTTTTTACATTCTGTCTAGTTGCCTAGGTTTGTTTTCACTGCTTTCATTTGTAGCAGGATGAGGGATACTGGGTACTAATTATAGAATAAATGAAAGAATAAAAATTTCCAAAAGACATGAAAATTTCCTTAGTAAGATTGATCTAAAAATCATGTTGCTTTTTACCTAATAAATGTGTTTTAAATTCAGTCCCTCCTCTTTATCATGTTTTATGCCACAGGATTATTTCAGGCCATCATTGCCTGACACTTTGCAATAGCCTGGTAGCCTCTTTCACTACTTACTGGCCAGTTGGGACAACTACACATTGTGGTCAGGTTGAACTGCCTAAATCCCAACATATAATGTCACTTTCTGTAGTAGGTTGAATGGTGGGCCCCTGAAAAGATATGATTATATCCCCAAACCCATGAATATAACCTTATATGAAAAAAAAAAGTAGGTCTTTTGCTAACGTAATTAAGAATCTTAAGATGAAATCATCTTGGATCATCCCTGTGGGCCCTAAATCCAATGACAAGTATCCTTATAAGAGACACAGAGTGGAGAAAGACAGAGAAGAGGAGAAGGCCATGTGAAGATGGAGGCAGAGATCGGAATTATGCAACCATGAGTAAAGAAATGCTAGGAGCCACCAGAAGCTGAAAGAAGCAAGGAAGCATTCTCTTCTAGAGTCTGCAGAGGGACTGTGGTCCTGCCAACACATTTATGTCAAATTTTGAACTCAGAATTGTGGGAAAATAAATTTCTGTTGTTTTAAACCACGAAGTTTACGATTATTTGTTATAACAGCACTATGAAATGAATATACTTCTCAGTCTATAAATTCTTCTTATATCTCCATGATCTAAAACCGTGTTTCTCAAACTTAAGAACTCATAAACCCTTAAGAATATTTCTATAGGCCCCTGGGATCCATGGACCCCATTTTGAGAAATATTGCAAATTCTTGTCACCATCTGGTTTTGCATTCAATGAGTATTTCCTATGCACCAGACATTGTTGTAGTCTAGGAGTACATCAGAAATGTGATTGGTACAATCTCCACTCTTTTGAAATTTATATATCCATGGGAAGAATGAGTAAGATAATTATAGATACTCATAACGACTATGAATAAAACATAGGCTCATGGGATAGAGTGTGAACAGAGTGCCAAACACTTCTATTTTCAAATGAATGGTCAAGAAACTCCTCATTGAGGAGATATCTCTTAAGCAGGAAATGGTTAAAATGAAGCAGTCACTCAAGCAAAGTGAGAGAATAACATTTTAGATGGAGAGTGTGGGAGATTTGAAGAGAAAGGTGTACGGGGCCAGATTCTGGACAGTCTTGTAGGCACTGATGGAGACTGTAGATGTTAGTCTAGGTACAAGGCACAATCATTAGTAGGTTTTAAGTAGGAGAGTGATATGATGTGATTTCCTTTATAAAAATAAAATCACACTGTTTTGTGAAAAATTAATTTAAATCCCTTATTGAGGGCATTAAGAGGAAATGCAGAAATGAGTTGGAATCTCAGAGTAGGAGGAAAATGTGGAAAGGATTGGAAGGATGAATGTCATATTACGGAGGTACAACTAGCAGAACCTTTTGTTGGACTGGATGTAGAAAGAGGGGAAAAGAAGAATGGGCCTTACAAATCTGGATGAATGAGGTCATCCTTTTGAAGGTAGAAAAAAGGTAATAGGTTTGTAGGGGAGAAAATTAGGAGTTCTGCTTTGGAAATGTGAAGTTTAAAATACTATTAGCTATTCAAGTAAAAGTGACATATTGACATTTGCATAAATGAAGTAAATGCTCATTGAAGAGGTCAGGACTAAAAGCATATACTTGGGACTTATCAGCATGTAGATGATGTTAAAGAAATGAGACTGGATTAAATCAATGTCAGAGAATACAGAGACAAGAAGAGGAGGAGAGAAGAGAAGGGAGAGGAGAAGAGAGGGTCAGGGGAGAGAGGACAAGAAAGACTGAGCCCTAGGGAATACCAGCATTTAAATTCTTGCAGAATAGGGTGTCTCTACCATAAGAGAAAGCCTGGAGAGTATAATCTCATAGAAACAAATAGGAGAAAGTGTTCCAATAGGAAGTGATTTCTCATCTCTACTGTATGCTGTTAAAAGTTTGTATACGGTGAAGAACAGAGCACTGATTTGGTAATGTGGAGGTAACTGGTGATTTCCAAAGAGCAGTTGTAGTAGACTTATGAGTATGGAAGTCCAACTGTAATAGATTTAGGATAGAATGAAAGGTTATAAAGTGGAGACAGGAACTAGGTATCATTAGAGGTTAGTTTTTTTTTTTTTTCATAGAATGGAAGCAGAGAGAGAGAATAATATGTAGAGGGATATGTTGGACCACGGATGGCATTTTCTAAGACAGGAGACAAAAGATTGTATTTGTGTACATGTGGCGATGAATAAATAGAAAGGAAGAAACCGATGAATCAGAAAGAAAAGAGTTACTGGCAGCAAAGAAGTCCTTGGGGAGCAAAAGAGGATGATATTCCAGGCACACAGGAAGAATTTAGCCCATGATAGAAGCAGGAAAAACTCCTTAACTATATCAAGAGGGAAGAAAAACAGTTGTAGGATAGAAGGAGGCTGCAACTGTGTCAGCATTTAAAGTGGTCATCAAATGTGCCAGAATATTCATTTATTTTATATCATTATCAAAAATTTAAAATTAATTTTTAAAAACCTCTTTCAGAGTCATGAACACCTGAAAATGTATCAGCCCACTCAGTTTGATAAATAAAAGTCTACAAAATGAAGTCCAAATTTGTTATCTTGACTTCTTGAACTCATGAGGCCAGTTTCTTAAATATGTATATAACCCTTCATCATTTTTTTTCTTTAGAAACAAAGTCTCTCTTATTAAAAAGCTTTTGTCAACATTGTAATAGTCTTTAGCCAAAGTCTAAACTGGAAGAGAGTAAAGCTGGGGAATATACATCCTTAACTTTCTTTGTTCTTTTGGACCATGGGGGTTAACGGTTTTTTACTGGAGGTTCTATTCTCCAGTTTGTTGTGATCCAGCCTACTGTTTTACCGTTCATTATTTTGAACTATTCTTTATTGTGTTAGAGAAAATTTAGACTTCCCACACTTCCTGCATGAACTTTTTTGTCCACATGGAATGCTGTTAAGCTCACCACTCTATTCCATTTCTTAGCAAAGTACTCACTTGATCAACTGTTGTTGAAAGGTTTCTGGGACATTGAAGACGTAGATACATAATATAAGTCATATTTTCTATTTTCCACACATAATGTGCTAATATGTAATTCAGAAGAAGGAGAGCATATTTTTAGGTCAGAGGGGGTCTAAGGTAGGGTTCATTAAAGAGGCAAAATCCCATCTGAGCAGAACAGTAAAGGATGTTAGCCATCCTTGGTAGAGGTTGAGGTAAAGGATCAGATAAGGAAAGAAAACAACATGATTAAAGGACAGAATGTATACCATCATTGACTTTGGCTGAATCATAGGTACATGAAAGGAAAATAGTGAAATGAAACTGTAAATGTAAATTCAGACCGGGTTAGGAAGTGATCTAGCTTAGAGATACAGGTCAAACACTGCCAGCATAGATCTGAAATTAATGGATAGCCACTAATGTTTTTTAAGGTGGGAGGTGTTACATGATTAGAACCATGCTTTTGAAAGGTAGATGAGGCAGCTATGTGCCTGGGAGACAAAGTTGAAAGGCTGTGACTAGCAATGGTTGTCAACCTTGTGAAAGATCTTGCTTTGGAAAAGCTTAAACTAGACACATATTCATGGTCAATGTCTGTTCTTTTTCCATTAGGTTTCTTTTAAAATGCAATAGTTTAAACAAATGAAAAAAAATGTCCCAAATAAAACAAGGTCAGAAATTTTATTGACTCCTTAAACATGCACTAAATGGGGAAAGCAATGACCTTACTTTCTGCTGAGACCTTCTTGAAAGCTTGCCAAAGTGGAAAGCTTCAGAATATCCTGATCATTTGTCAAGAGGCTCAAATTTGTTACTCCTAAAAGGATCACTATTCTACAGCTGGGATAGGTCCTAATGACATCAGCTAAATATTTTACAGTGTCCTAAACATTGTTTTTGCATGCTAACAGGAAAGAGGACCATTTTATTTCCTTATTTTTCAATGCATTAGTTACTTATCTGCTTAAATGTTTATTCCGTTTTTTGTTTTTCTTCTAAATGACCTTAAGTATATCTTTATTTCTACATTTATCTGTCTAAAGTGTACACAGCAATATAGGACAGGGTAAGGCCTGCTTAAGGGACATTATAAAGATTTTATCAAACTTATTAGAATGTAGAATGTGATACTGTACATAAATCTATCTTACTTTCCCTATTCAGGAGATTCTTCATTCTAAGAGTCAAAATCTCTGAAGATTTTAAAGATTTAAGCTATACATTTCCTTTACTTTTTTAAAAGAGGGGGTTGCTTGCTTTCACACACATAATTAAAAAAATTGCTTAGAGAGGAATAAAAAAGGGGACTTAACACTGTTTCATAGATGATTTATAAATAATTGAAGAAATACATAAAAACCAACTACATTTTTAATGCACTGTCCTTACAAACAAATATACAGATATAGTAAAGTTTAATGTAAAGTAACTTTACTGTAAAATCTTTATTAAGTCATGTTGCATCTTGAGCCACAAGTGATAATCCCAGTATAATCCAAAGTACTGGTTGTTGATTGTTTTCTATTCTCAGAAGGAATGTAATAAAAAACTAGCTCACTTTTTCGGTTAGGAAACAAAAGGAAGCTGATTTAGCTATAATGATTTCAGACATTAAAGCAAAACACACTTTTAGGATTTCTAAAAAAATGATCAAAGTTTAAATTCACCCAAAAGATATAACAATTTTAACTGCATTTGCCTCTAATAAGCTGGCCTCAAATTGTATAAATTTTAAAAAATGGATACAATTACTGGGAGGTTAAGGTAAATCTACTAATATAGAGGGTGAATTCAACATCATTCTATTAATCGTGAAAAGACAAATAGCCAAAAACTAACTGAAGATACGATTTGAACAGTAAAAATAACAACTTTATTCTAATGGAGTTACGCAGATTTCTGTGCCCTCAAATTAGAGTAAACAAATTTTTCTTGAGTGCATATGGCACATTCACAAAATTATTTACTAGGTCATGAATCAGGTAACAATAAATTTCAAAGCATAGATATCATGCAGCTCATTTTCTCTCAGGATTACGCAATTCAGTTAAACATGCAAAAGAACAACAACAAAAGATGAATAAATAAACCCCCATATATTTGGAAGTTTTTGAAAAACTTACCTAAACAACTTGTGGGAAAATTTGGCAATGTAAATTTTTAAAAATAATTAACTAAGGATAACTACATTGTACACTAAACCCTGTGGAAAAATGCAGAAACAATATTTTAAAGGAAATGTATAGCCTTAAATCTTTATACTAGGAAAGAAATACGGTTGAAAATTAGTCATAAAAGGAACATAGATTAAATTCCAAATTTGAAGGAATGATGGGAGCAGATCAATGAACTAGAAACACTTGCACATGAGTACTATGTGTACCAAGGCAAGACGATACATAATAACAAAAACTGGAAAAAGCACATATGCTAATCATTAGTAGAATATACACATACATTTTGTTATAATCACATTGGAATATTAAACAGCAGAAAAAAGAAATGAAAGAAATCTGTATGCAAGAGATTGGATACATCTTGGTATTATCCTGTCACGTAGAATGAATTGGAAAGTATCTGAGAGAAAGAAAAGGTCCCCCAAGAGTATGCAGTGTATACTATTATACACTCTAAAAACAAGCATTACATTGTTTTTTTGTTTGTTTTTTTTTTTTTTTCGGTACGCGGGCCTCTCACTGTTGTGGCCTCTCCCGTTGCAGAGCACAGGCTCCGGATGCGCAAGCTCAGCGGCCATGGCTAACGGGCCCAGCCGCTCCGCAGCATGTGGGATCTTCCCGGACCGGGGAATGAACCCGCGTCCCCTGAATCGACAGGCGGACTCTCAACCACTGCGCCACCAGGGAAGCCCCAAGCATTACATTTTTAAACTTTTAATTTTGAGATAATTATAGATTCACATACCATTGCAAGAAGTCATACAGAGAAATCCTGTACTCTTTATGCAGCTTCCCCCATTAGTAACATCTTGCAAAACCATACCACAATATCACAAGGATATTAGCACTGGTACACACCATCAATCTTATTCATATTTCCCAAATTTAACTTGTAGTCATTTTTGTGGATGTATTAGTTCTATGTAATTTTATCACATGTATATGTTTGTATATGGAGCACTACAGTCAAGATATAGAACAATCTATCTCAAGAATCCCTCCTATTTCTTTTTATTTTTTTTAGGAGTACTGATGCACTTTTATTTTTATTTTTTTTATTTTTATTTTTTTTTAACATCTTTATTGGAGTATAACTGTTTTACAATAGTGTGTTAGTTTCTCCTTTACAA
>NC_041220.1:127845148-127845392 GCF_002837175.3 Physeter macrocephalus | reverse complement strand
AGGAAGGGAGGAAGGAAGGGAGGAAAGAAGGAAGGAAGGAAGAAAGGAGGGAAGGAGGGAAGAAAGGAAGGAAGAAAGAAAGAAAGAAAGGGAGAAGACAAAATAAAGTAGGATAAAGTATAGTTATTAAAATAAAAAATAATTATTAACAAAAAAATTTCTATTAAAAAAAAAACAAAAAACAAAGAACGGGTCGGTCTAACCCTAGGACAAATGGTGGAAACAAAGCTATACAGACAAAATC
>NC_041220.1:127841057-127844380 GCF_002837175.3 Physeter macrocephalus | reverse complement strand
AAGCTGTCCCTGGATCCCGGGACCCCGGCAGTGGCGGGCTGCACGAGCTCCCGGGAGGGGCGGTGTGGAGGGTGACCTGTGCTCGCACACAGGCCTCTTGGTGGCGGCAGCAGCAACCCTAGCGTCCCACGCCCGTCTCTGCTGTCCGCGCCGACAGCCGCGGCTCGCGCCCGTTTCTGGAGCTCCTTTACGCGATGCCCTTAATCCCCTCTCCTCGCGCCCCAGGAAGCAAAGAGGCAAGAACCCTCCTATTTCTTTTTTATAACCACACCTCCCCAACATTTTCCCTTACTTCTGATAACTACTGATCTGTTCTATGTCGCTATAGTTTTGTTATTTCAAGAATCTTCTGTAAATGAAATCATACAGTATGTAACCTTGGGGACTGAATTTTTTCTCTGTTATTCCCTGTTGATTCAACCATGTCGTTGCCTCTATTAGTCATTTTTCCATCTTATTGCTGAGTAGTTTTTCATGGTATGGATGTAACACACCATTCACCTGTGAAGGACATCTGTGTTGATTTCAGTTTGTAGCTACTATGAATAAAGCTGCTATTTCTCTTCATGTACTGATTTTTGTTTGTTTTAATGAACATGAGTTTCTATTTCTCTGGAATAAATGCCTGAGTTTTCCATAGCTCTGCTGTATGATAATTCTATGTTTAGTATTATACGAAAGGGTCAAACTTTTTTCCAAAGCAGCTGTATCATTTCACATTCCCACCAGCAATGTTCAAGTGGTTGTTTCTCCACATTCTTGTATTTGTTATTGTCCTTATTTCTTATTTTAGCCATTCTGATAGGTGTGGTTAGGATCTCTCACTGTGGTTTTAATTTGCATTTTCCTAATGGCTAATGATGTTGAAAATCTTTTTATCTGCCAAATGTTTTCTATGCATTTTTCCTAAAAGTTTTACACTTAAGTCCATTACCCATTTTGAGTTAATTTTTGTATGAGGAAAGAGGTTTAAGTCATGATTTATTTCTTTACTTCTGGATGTACAAGTGCTTCTGCATCATTTGTTGGAAAGAGCATAGGAATAATGTCAAAGATTGGGTTCTCTGGAAAACAGAACCTGAGAGGGAAATTTCTGTGTATAAAATGAAGGAAGAGAAGAGGCTGGATTAAGTGAGATGCAGTCTCAGAAAAGAGCCTCAGCAGCCCTCACAAGCTCTCGAGGTGGAATGGTTCCAGAGAGTTGTCCTGCATTGGAGCGAGGGACCTGGACCTACACACCCATCCCAGTCTCCTCCCACACAGCACACGCGCATGCACACACACACATTCACTTACTCACACTGATTGGATGCATGTTGTCTCTGAAAGGAAGTGGCCTTGGATGTGAAGAGTCTCGTAATTCCAAGAGGGAGCTGCAGGAAGACTTGCCAATCACCGACATTCCCGGCGCTCGGCTGGATAAGCTCCTCAGTCTTAAATAGATGATCCAGGCAGCTAACTTCAGCATCCACGACAAATGATAAATTCAAAACGCAAAATAATGTTTACCTCTGGGAGTGGGGAAGACAGAGGAATGGTATAGTGGAGGAGCCCTTAGAAGTGACTTATTTGTAAGGCTTTTGTGTGTGTTTGGGAGGTAGTTTCACAGGGGTTCATTATGTTATATTTATGACTAACTGAAAATGTGAAGAAATCAAAAAGTAATAAAACGAATCTTATACTTGGACCAATGATGGTAGTTTTCATATACCAAAAATCAATATATAAAATGAAAGGTAATTTAGATAAATGAACTTGTGATTCTTCCTAAAAGAAAAATGTTAGCTTCAGAAGCTGAAGCATTTCATTGCCCAGTTGAACTTCTTCTCCAGCACACTCTGTACAGTAGTATGTTTCCTATGCCTCATGTTTCCTCTCACCTTAATATCAAATAAAATGTTCTTAATCCATTCCAAAAATCTATCCAAGACTTTTGCTATTTGCTAATTTGCTGTTCTGTTCTTGGAAATTACCCAGACAAAGGAATGAATGATTCCAAAGCCTTAAAATTTAGTATTACTTTCTTGTCTTTTTAAGAGAGAAATCATGGTTTGACTTTCCTATTTCTTATACATGAATTCAGTAAAAATGCACGTGGGGGAAATCATTGAAAGCTGAAATAACTGAGACACCTGCAGATAATTTCCATTTCCAGTCTGATTCAGTGATTTCCATTTCCAGTTAGCGTCACTAGAATGAAAGTCTGTGAACTGTCATATATTTGCTAACAGCAATTCTCCTGGGGGGAAAAAATCATTTGTTGTCTCTGAAGTATGACTCTTTAGGCAGAGGATAATGTGTCTACTCTGTGGTGTCTGAGTTTTCCTCTTAGCTTGAATTTGCCTTTACTTAAGTGATGGGTCCTGGGTGTGGGGAAGGGAGTGGTAAGGGGATAAAGGTCAGGTTCTCTTGATGGCACAAATTTGACAAGGAATTCAAATTCAGTCATTTACAATTCATAACCTAGACTTTTCTAGAAACCTGTATGCTATGTGCTCCAATTTCCGACTTTTCATTCTTTGAAGTTTGTTTATGATTTGCAGGCATGCCAAGAGTGATATGAATAAAAAGAGCATTCAGAGTCATTGTTTCTGCAGTTGCTTTGCTAACCTGTAAAGTGCATCCCCCTGCATTTTGATTGTAGTGCCAATCCGGTTCTCCCTGTGCACATGTGTGGTACTGCCATTCCGCTATATGACTTTTCATGGCAACAACCAGAATTTGTACAGAACCTCCATTTTTAAAGTTACCCCAGTGCAAAAAGCATTGCTGTTTAAGGATTTACACAAATGTCACAATTATAATATGTTACAATAAATGCTGCTATATATATTTTGTATAAAATGCTTTGTCACAAATTTTCTCCTCTGGTATGGAACTTAGAAGAGAAAATGAGATCTTTGAGTAGGAATTCTAGTAAATGTTTCTCTTTTTCTCATTACACTACTAGGGAGTAGTTGTGATTATTGTCATTTTACAAATTGTGACTGAAACTAAGATGTGAGGTTATCTGAAGGGTAAAGGAGACTGATAAGGTTGCTAGAGTGGAACTCATTTTCTTTCCCATCACACTAGAATTTCGTCAATTTTTTCCTGAGTGACTTGGATTTTAACAAAAATTCAAACCCAACAAACAAACAAAAAGAGTTTGGCTGCATGATATAATATTTGGAAAATCTAGGTCAATCTGTGTTGCTCAAATTTCTTCACAGCAATACTTCTCAAAAATTTTAAGGGCTTCCCTGGTGGCGCAGCGGTTGCGCGTCCGCCTGCCGATGCAGGGGAACCGGGTTCGCGCCCCGGTCTGGGAGGATCCCACATGC
>NC_041220.1:127837540-127840236 GCF_002837175.3 Physeter macrocephalus | reverse complement strand
CCTGCGCGTCCGGAGCCTGTGCTCCGCAACGGGAAAGGCCACAACGGAGGAAGGCCCGCATACCACAAAAAAAAAAAAAAAAAAAAATTTTAATAGTATAATACAGTGCAGTGTAACCCATCCACCCCCCAAAGATGTAGGGTTTCCTTGTTTAACTTATAAACATCTCAAGAGAAATACTTCTCCAAGGTACAGAATTTCAGAAAGGTGCTGCTTCCAAAGTATATAGACTTCTCAATAAAGTGGTTTTTTGAAAAAAAAAAAAAAACAAAAATCTAGCTCAGTTTCAAAAGCAGAGAGTCACAAAATCACTTTTTCCACAAGGTATAAAGGAAACATTTACTTGGAGTGACTGCAAGTATGTGCTGAGGGTTACATGTATTTTGTTCTCAATGTTTTCTTAAAACCACAGGAAGGGATTAGGTTTTATATATTCTCTCAGATCTTCACATCTTTAAAGGCAGACAAAGGCATCAGGGTAGGCTGTGATTTATTCTCCAGAGGATTCCTATTTGCATTTTATAAGCATTTTTGTTTTGGCGTATGTTCTACCAAGAAGCCTAGGAAAGACTTCAGAACATGGCAGGCCTTTGATAAAAGGAAGGCAAATTGTCCCACACAGTGCTTTTCACACTGTTGGCCAAAAAGATTGGGTGGGGGAGGAGTTCTTGGCACTAATACTTTCCTTCTTTCGGCTCTCCACCCTTTAACACACACCTATACATAGCACACATGCATATACACTCACAAACAATGCTAATGGGAAAACCAGGAGAAGTAAAATGTGGATCATGATATAGGTATAATGCTTTGAAATCTCTAGTCTTCAGCATTTGAAAGGAAGCTGATACATGATTTTATCATTCTAATATATTTCTTTCAATTTGTATAAATCAATATTTATCATACTTCTACTACCTCTCAGGATTTATAGTAGAACTAAGGAGGCCAAGTATGAACAAGATAGAAAAAGCCCCTGAAGACTTGGGGCTTAAAGTCAGGTATGAACATTGAGGTGGAAATTGAAGTGTGGAGAAGAGGTTCAGGGCACAAAGCATTGGGTCAGAATGTGGGGATTTATACTTGTCTAGGAATGAGGAAGGTTTCCTTAAAGAACTAACTCTTAAACTGACAGGTAAGGATGAACAGGAATAGGGTGAAAATGAAGGAGTAATAGCATCTCATATAAATATATCCCCCCCTCCCAACACACACACACATGCAAAATCCCAGAACCAATAGATTCTGTAAATACAGTTTAAGTCCCCTGCATACGAACGAGTTCCATTCCAAGAGTGCGTTCATAGGTCCAATTTGTTCGTTAAGTCCAACAAAGTTAGCCTAGGTGCCCAGCTAACACAATCGGCTATATAGTGCTGTACTGTAATAGGTTTATAATACTTTTCACACAAATAATACATAAAAAACAAACACAAAAATAAAGAAAATATTTTTAATCTTACAGTACAGTACCCTGAAAAGTACAGTAGTACCAGCTACATCATTGCTGCTTTTACGCTTGCTTCCAGACATCCTGGGCTTGAAATAAAGATACTGTACTACCATACTCTATACAGTACTGTACAGTAAAGTACACAAAAGCACAACCACTTGTAGAGGATGCACGCACATGACAATGTACGAACTAACTTACGTAACTGGACATACGAAAGCATGCTCACATATTTGAAAGTTCACAATTTGAAGGTTCGTATGTAGGGGACTTGCTGTAATGCTTGAAATCTGAAAGAAGCTCCAAAGATTTAAATAGCATAAAGGACAAAGGTAAAGTGAGATAAGGCTAGAGCTATACGGACCAGACTGTGGATAGTTTTGTAAGGATTTTGTATATTTTAAAACAATGTGAAGTTACCACACAGTTTTAAGAACGAAATGGCAGTTAGATTTGTAATTTCAAAAAAAGATTCCTCTGGTTTCCAGGCCAAGAATGAATTAGAAAGGGCAAACACGGACATGAAGAGAGTGATTAGGAAACTTCTACAGTGATAATTATTTGAATTTCAATGATGATGACATAAGAAGAAATTTTAATATTCTAGACATATTTCTGAGGTAGGAAAAACAGTTTCATGAATGATTAGATGTGGAATATCAGGGAGAATGAAAAATCAAGGATTGCTTCGAGGTTTTAAGTTTGATTATCTTGGGGGACAGTGGTCACTTTTGCAATGAAAAGGGGCACTGAAAGAGAAATACACCTCCTTGAGATGATGAGTTTGCTTGGTTAATACATTGAAATTTTTTTTTTTTTGGACTTTGGTACAATCTTTCTTCTTTTTTTAACGTTTTTATTGGAGTAAAATTGCTTTACAATGGTGTGTTAGTTTCTGCTTTATAACAAAGTGAATCAGTTATACATATACATATATCCCCATATCTCTTCCCTCTTGCGTCTCCCCCCCTCCCACACCCCCTATGCCACCTTTCTAGCTGGTCACAAAGCAGCAAGATGATCTCCCGGTGCTATGCGACTGCTTCCCACTAGCTATCTATTTTACATTTGGTAGTGTATATATGTCCATATATACATTACCACTCTCTCACTTTGTCCCAGCTTACCCTTCCCCCTCCCCGTGTTCTCAAGTCCATTCTCTAGTAGGTCTGCATCTTTATTCCTGTCTTGACCCTAGGTTCTTCTTTTTTTTTTTTAGATTCCATATATATGTGTTAGCATA
>NC_041220.1:127822384-127836891 GCF_002837175.3 Physeter macrocephalus | reverse complement strand
TAGATTTTTTGATGATGGCCATTCTGACTGGTGTGAGATGATATCTCATTGTAGTTTTGATTTGCATTTCTCTAATGATTAATGATATTGAGGATTCTTTCATGTGTTTGTTGGCAATCTGTATATCTTCTTTGGAGAAATGTCTGTTTAGGTCTTCCGCCCATTTTTGGATTGGGTTGTTTGTTTTTTTGATATTGAGCTGCATGAGTTGCTTGTAAATTTTGAAGATTAATCCTTTATCAGTTGCTTCATTTGCAAATGTTTTCTCCCATTCTGAGGGTTGTCTTTTCCACTTGTTTATGGTTTCCTTCGCTGTGCAAAAGCTTTTAAGTTTCATTAGGTCCCATTTGTTTATTTTTGTTTTTATTTCCATTTCTCTAGGAGTTGGGTCTAAAAGGATCTTGCTGTCATTTATGTCATAGAGTGTTCTATGTTTTCCTCTAAGAGTCTTACAGTGTCTGACCTTACATTTAAGTCTTTAATCCATTTTGAGTTTATTTTTGTGTATGGTGTTACGGAGTGTTCTAATTTCATTCTTTTATATGTAGCTGTCCAGTTTTCCCAGCACCACTTATTGAAGAGGCTCTCTATTCTTCATTGTATATTCTTGCCTCCTTTGTCAAAGATAAGGTGTCCATATGTGCGTGGGTTTATCTCTGGGCTTTCTATCCTGTTGCATTGATCTATATTTCTGTTTTTCTGCCAGTACCATACTGTGTTGTACTGTAGCTTTGTAGTGTAGTCTGAAGTCTGGGAGCCTGATTCCTCCTCCGTTTTTCTTTCTCAAGATTGCTTTGGCTATTCGGGGTCTTTTGTGTTTCCACACAAATTGTGAAATTTTTTGTTCTAGTTCTGTGAATAATGCCAGTGGTAGTTTGATAGGGATTGCACTGAATCTGTAGATTGCTTTGGGTAGTAGAGTCATTTTCACAATGTTGATTCTTCCAATCCAAGAACACGGTATATCTCTCCATCTGTTTGTATCATCTTTAATTTCTTTCATCAGTGTCTTAAAGTTTTCTGCATACAGGTCTTCTGTCTCCTTAGGTAGGTTTATTGCTAGGTATTTTATTCTTTTTGTTGCAGTGGTAAATGGGAGTGTTTTCTTAATTTCACTTTCACATTTTTCATCACTAGTGTATAGGACTGCAAGAGATTTCTGTGCATTAATTTAGTATCCTGCTACTTTACCAAATTCATTGATTAGCTCTAGTAGTTTTCTGGTAGCATCTTTAGTATTCTCTGTGTATAGGCTCATGTCATCTGCAGTGACAGCTTTACTTCATCTTTTCCAATTTTGATTCCTTTTATTTCTTTCTTCTCTGATTGCTGTGGCTAAAACTTCCAAAACTATGTTGAATAATAGTGGTGAGAGTGGGCAACCTTGTCTTGTTCCTGATCTTAGTGGAAATGGTTTCTGTTTTTCACCATTGAGGACGATGTTGGCTGTGGGTTTGTTATATATGGCCTTTATTGTGTTGAGGCAAGTTCCCTCTATGCCTACTTTCCGGAGGGTTTTTATCATAAATGGGTGTTGAATTTTGTCGAAAGCTTTCTCTGCATCTATTGAGATGATCATATGGTTCTTCTCCTTCAATTTGTTAATATGGTGTATCACATTGATTGATTTGCATTCCTGGGATAAACTCCACTTGATCATGGTGTATGATCCTTTTAATGTGCTGTTGGATTCTGTTTGCTAGTATTTTGTTGAGGATTTTTGCATCTATGTTCAGCAGTGATATTGGTCTGTAGTTTTCTTTTTTTGTGACATCTATGTCTGGTTTTGGTTTCAGGGTGAGGGTGGCCTCGTAAAATGGGTTTGGGAGTGTTCCTCTCTCTGCTATTATTTTGGAAGAGTTTGAGAAGGATAGGTGTTAGCTGTTCTCTAAATGTTTGATAGAATTCGCCTGTGAAGGCATCTGGTCCTGGGCTTTTGTTGGAAGATTTTTAATCACAGTTTCAATTTCAGTGCTTGTGAGTGGTCTGTTCATATTTTCTATTTCTTCCTGGTTCTGTCTCGGAAGGTTGTACATTTCTAAGAATTTGTCCATTTCTTCCAGGTTGTCCATTTTACTAGCATATAGTTGCTTGTAGTAATCTCTCATGATCCTCTGTATTTCTGCTGTGTCAGTTGTTACTTCCCCTTTTTCATTTCTAGTTCTATCGATTTGAGTCCTCTTCCTTTTTTTCTTGATGAGTCTGGCTAATGGTTTTAATACATTGAATTTTAAGTTAACAACCTATGTTCAATTTAACCAGTGCTTACAGAACTAGTGAGAAAGTGTAGGAGTGACCGTGGCTCCCTCACTCTCCCCCATTCTGGCAGTGATGCTATTCCCCAGCCCCTTCTCATTCTACAGGGATTGTTTGATTTAGGACCATAGAGTTCATCCCAACTTGATCTCTGAAGCAGTGTTAATTCTGAATTGGATTTCAATATTGAATGTAATGCACAAGCATGCAGCTAAGTGTCATTCATGAGTGGGGACATTCCCCCCAGAAGTATCAGATAAAACCTGGTGTGACTAATCAAACCTTCAGGAAAACTCATCATTTTATTCCTGTCAAAACAACATTACTGGTAAGCTTGATACCCTGAGTATAAGCAAACTGAGAATCTTTTTTTCTCTTTTTCTTTTTCTTCTTTTTTAAAGTGCATTATGTTTCATTTTCTTTCTGAAAATACCAGATAACTTAGCAGGCATATATACAGATTTAACTTCAACTAAAGCTCTAAGGTCACAAATTATGATAGTGATGAATGTCTATAAATTGCTTCGAGTAACTTTGGGTCCCTTGTCATCATTTACAAATTCAAACTGATATCTCGTGGGTATAATCAGATATGCTAACCTTGTCCCGTTGTATGCTAATCTCATAACAGGCCTCAAAATCAGATTTTAATTCTTAACAGTTTAATCGACTTTTCCCGTTAGAGGGTAGCAAACTGTTACCACCTCTAAGGCAAGACAAGAATTGTGTGTGATTCTTGGAATAGGAAATGGCAATCCCATCTTTTTGAAGCTCTAGTTCCTTATGTCAGCTTCAGGACATTCTACCTCACATCTAGAGCCTCTGTGATTAAGGAACAGCAGTTCTTTGTACAAGGTCAATGGAACGCTGATTTTTAAAGTTGCAGAGACTCATGGTGAGAAACATAAAAAGAGAGTAAACAAAATGAATGGAAAGAATTACCAGAGATTGATTAGTTCCTATCTTTGACCATTTCTTTCCAGAATTTAAGCTATCTCTGCTTTCTCTGTTAGATAAATAGCCATTGAAAAACTAAGGCAAATCTAATGTTAGAAGAAAAACTTTGGGATTAAAAAGAGAGAGAAAGAAAAACTCTTTTAAATAAACCCTATGTTTTATTACCTACTATTATGTTCCAGTCCATAAAGTGTGTACCATGTTTGCAAATATAGTGTCAACCATTGGAGCATTTAATACACAATGTAAACTTGGCTTCTCTTTGTTCTGGAACAGATTGAACTCATGTGAAGCCAAATTTCAGATCCAAGTACAACTGGAAAATTAGAACTTTGATCTTGCAGGAAAGGCATATCATGAAGTCAGTTTAATTGTCTTCTGTAGTTGGTGTTTCTGTAACCATGACAACAAACTATGAAAATCAGTAACTCTTACCATTTAGGGCTTGTAACCCATCAAGCTACCAGGATTGTAAGGAAAAACTGTATGGAAAGGACTTACTCTGGTAAAGGAGAACAGGGTGGAAGAAGGAGAATTTCAGAGAAAGCAGTACTTTTCTGGTACAGACTGAACACTCAAGCTTAGATTTCTCATTTAGAGAGTTCTATGATCTCTGGAGTTCTACGATACATTAACTTCATCTATATGAAGTATTTAATGTAGATCTGAGCCTTGGATGTTAGAGTGCTTTCTAAGTTGATGTCCTATTGCAAAGTAAGTATCATTAAAAAAATCAGTACCTTGTATGTGTGTCTTATACATTTTTGACGATAAGGACTACTTATTTACCAAATAGATCAACTAATATTAATGGAATTTTACAGAGTAAAAATAAAGTAAAAACTTGAAATTTTATAATTTTTATTTACTACTGTAGTTAATTTTTTTACTATCAAAAGTTAGTACACAAAGTGATTTTTCTAATGTACCAAAAGGCTCATAAAAAGAGTGTGGTCACTAACCCTATGTCTTCCCACCTCTCTCAATTTTTCCCAAGGAAACAATTCTAACAGTTTTTGTTTTTTTTTCTGGTAATTACTTCCACATTTCTAAATAAAATATGCTTATATTGCTACTTAGGAATTAGCAATTTGGCATTTACCTATTGAATCCTTGTTATGCCAGATAGAAATATAGCTCTCTCTTCAACCTGTCTTCTCCATCCTCCTAAATAATTATTGATTTATTAAATTAAAACATCAGTATTTATGTCATCATAACTATATACTATTGTTGACTACAGAGCCAAGTATTGTACTGTGACTGAGTTTTCAATTGTACAAACTTGTTTTCCTTAAATTAATAATTCCTTCCTTTTCCCTTGTCTAACTTTCTCTCCTTCTTTCTCCTCTCTCCTCTCCCCTCCCCTTTTCTCTTCTCTTTCTCTCTCCCTCTCCTTGTATGTAACCACCACCAAACACCACCATCAACAATAATCACCAATGAATCACTTCTCATAGTATCTATTTACAAAGTCTTCTATTTTCCTGGAGCTCATTCTTCTTCTGTAAACTAAAAATTTCCCTGGTTATTTTAAAAATCGACCCGACTCCCAGTCATCATAAGCCTTCTCTTCACCATTCTCCTGGGTTAGATCTACCCATTCCTGGATCTAACACCTTTCTCTATCTTGGTTTACATTACTACCTCATATAATCACTCTTTAAGAAGGAGTGCATAGGCCAAGATTTTGGGGTCCTTGAATTTCTGAAAAATATTTTTTTATGTTACATATACTTGTATCAAAATATGTCTAGTTATAGAAACAGGCACCCCAATATTCACAGCAGCATTATTTACAATAGACAAGATATGGAAGCAAACCAAGTGTCCATCAACAGATGAATGGGTAAAGAAGAAACGGTGTGTATCTATATATATATATATATATATATATATATATATATATATATACACAATGGAATATTACTCAGCCATAACAAAGAATGAATTCTGCCATTTGCAGCAACATGGATGGACCTAGAGAATATTATGCTCAGGAAGTAAGTCAGAGAAAGACAAGTACAGTATATCACTTATACATGGAACCTAAAAAATAATACAAATGAATGTATATAGCAAACAGAAACAAACTCACAGATAAAAAGAATACAGATTCCCTCTCCCCTCCCCTCAAAAAACAAAACTTCTTTGTTTTTCCATGTTTGAATTGTTTTTTTTCTTTTTCTATTTATTAAAGTATAATTGACATATAACATTATGTTCGTTTCAGGTGTACAATATGATTCGATATTTGCACAGATTGCAAAACGATCACCACAATAAGTCTAGTTAACATCTATCACCATGCATAGTTACAAATCTTTTTCTTGTGATGAGGATTTTAAGATCTACTCTCTTGCCAACTTTCAAGCATGCAATACTGTATCATTAACTGTACATTATATTCCCCATGACTATTTTTCTTATAACTGTAAGTGTGCACTTTTTACATCCTACATATAAGTGAGATCAAGTGGTATTTGTTTTTCCTAATGCCTTCAAGGTCCATCCATGTTGTTGCAAATAAATTGTTTTTATTTGAACAGTTTTTTTCTTCTTTTAAACATATTTATTTAAAGCTACATTTTGTGACCATATAGCTCACAAATTTTCCAGTTTTCAGGGAGTTAGTGTTTTTCTACTTATTTTTATTATTTTCTAGCTTAATTCCATTATGATTATTAAGGCTTTCTCTGTGGCCCCAAATTTGGTGTGTTTATTGTATATGCACTTGAAAATATAATATGTTGCATGTGCACTTGAAAAAAAATGAATTTTATTGCTGTTGGATGCAATATTCTTCATAAGTCCACTGGGCCCATTTTTCAAAATTTTTTGTTTAGATTTTGTATATTCTTGTGGATATATATTTTTTCTATTTGTTCCTTTATTAAGAGAGGTGTATTAAAGTCTTCCTCTATGCTTGCTGATTTGTCTATTTCTCTTTTAGTTCTGCCAATTTTTTATATTTATGGTTTAAAGTTATACTTAGTGTGATTCAGATTTAGGATTGTGGTGTCTTTCAGTTATATTGATCTTTTTTCATTATGAAATATCCCTCTTTATTTTGCCCAAAGTCTATTTCGTCTAACATTACTACAGCTTTATCAGCTTTACTTTTGTTAGTATTTGCATTATATATTTTCATTCCTTTTATATTCAAAGTTTCAATGCCCTTATATTTAAAGAGTGAATTGTTAAAGCATCATAGAATTCTGTTTTGTTTTATTTATCTAAGCTGACAATCTTAAACTACTGCTAAGAGTAGTCAATTTACCTTTAATGTAATTACTGACATATTTGGATTTATATGTATTATCTTACTATTGTTTTTAATTAATTATCTTCTAACTGCTCTTTAAGATTCTAATCTCTACACTTCAGTAGCTGCTTTATATGATGACAAGAACAGCTTTAATGATGTCATTTCCTCTTCAAAAAAACTTTAGAGGCTTCCAGGTACATACTGACTGAGTAAAGATCATCTTTTGTTTCCTGGAAGGTCTGGAAGTCAGAATCGACATTATGAGAACTGGTATCAGCATATTAGTACTTTTTTTTTTTTTTTTTTTTTTTTTGCGGTATGTGGGCCTCTCACTGCTGTGGCCTCTCCTGTTGCGGAGCAGAGGTTCCGGACGCGCAGGCTCAGCGGCCGTGGCTCACGGGCCTAGCTGCTCCACGGCATGTGGGATCTTCCCGGACGGGGGCACGAACCCGTGTCCCCTGCATCGGCAAGTGGACTCTCAACCACTGCGCCACCAGGGAAGCCCTTAAAGTACATTTGTTAAATTTAGTAACATTTAATTGAGGGTACCCCAGCCGACAAAGGGCTTTTAAGGCATTTTTTTACTTTAAAATATATTGTGAACTATCACATTACTTACTTCTTAAAGGAAGGACCCTGCCTTTTGAACATAATTTACAAGGATTTACATTGTCTTTTTATCACCCAATGTGTGAGATTCATATGAGCTACATTGTATACAAATACTTTACAGTGATCACAGAATTTCATCTATTGTCTTTATTGATGAGTGTCCCAATCATCTCTTGCTCATATTCATGACATAAGGAAGAGTACTTAGTATTTATTAATTTCTTATAATATTTTTAAAAATTCAATAAATATTATCTCAGTATTTACAATAACCTTGTGTGATAAGGAAACTGAGATGATAATCAAGTGATTGATAATCAAGTGATTGATAATCACAATCAAGTGACTTGCCCAAGGTCTAGCAGAAAAGCTAGAATTCAGAGATCTACTTAACTCCAAGCATTCATATTCTATTACACTATGCAACATTTTTATATGTGCAGATGTAGAATATTTTAAAGGAAATGAGAGAGCTTAATTCTAATCCAATTTTTGCCATTGACTCTTTATCTAGCCTGAATCAAATCTAGAAACTCCTTTTCCTAATCTGAAAATGAGGTGTGCTGCAGCATTTAGTACAGGGAATAGAAACCATTCCAGGCATTTTAACAAAGAAGTTCTTTATACAGATCATTAAAAGCTTGTAACATTTTTGGAAGGGCTAGAGATGGTTGATCAAAAGGCTGTCACTAAGTGTCAAAGTAATAGTACCACAGTTGCCATGCAGAGATCAGGAAATGGGAACTGCTGTCAACTTAATGGCTGCCACTACCCAAAAAGCCGGTGACTGGGGAATGAAATGTAGAGTACAACCTCCCCCAAAACCGCTGACACAGGAAAGGGAATGGCCTCTGCCTTGCAAAAAGTCACCCAGTTGCCATTTCATTGGCAGAACCTCAATCACATTCTTAAGCTTAGTGGCCAAGAAGTTTGGAAAATTTACTTTCCAACCTTCCAATCCATGTAATATAAAGGAAATATTAAAGATAATGGATATGAATTCTGGTTGCCAATAGGCAATATCTAATCCATGGAGTAGATCTGATGACTTTGTGCTGTTTCTAACATTCTGTCTTTAAGAGCAGCCAATCACAGTTGTGCCAGCTATATACACTCCAGCCCAGTCTTCATTATGAATTACTATGGGGAAGGTCAAGTAATAATGTAAAGAAAATGTGTAACCCTGATGGTTCTACCTCAGCTCTGTCCAGCAGAACTATAATAGAAGCTCCATATGTACTTTCTTAATAACCACATTAGAAAAAAATTTTTTTAAGATAAATTAATTTTAAAAATCTATTTTATTTAGGCTAATATATGTCCAATAATTTCAAAATGTAATTAATATAACATTATAATGAAATATTTTACTTTATTTTTTCATACCAAGTCTTCATAATACAGTGTATATTTTACACTTACAGCCCATCTCATTTTGGGTGCTAAATTTTCAGTAGGAATGTTTGAGCTATATTTAGATTTCAGAAAATTCATATTTAAAATAGTAAATTCACATTCTCTAAGTTGTTCTAAAAATATTTACATGTTTTAAATTTCTGACCCTAGCCTCCCCTCACTAAATAATTTTCCTTTAATATTTGCATGCACATTGATAAAACTTGTTCATCCTTCTCACATTTGCCTTTAAAGCAAGAAAATATCAGTTGTGGCAGGCAGAATGACGTGCCCCCACTCAAGATGTCTACATCTTAAACTCTGTAACTTGTAAATATGCTATATTATGGGGCAAAGGGGAATTAAAGTTGCAGACAGAGGTAAAGTAGCTAATTATCTGACAATAAAATAGATTATTCCGGATTATCCTAGTGGGTCCAATGTAATCACAAGGGTCCTTAAAAGAGGAAGAGAACATCAGACAGAGAGACGGCAGCTTAACAAAGACTCTGCCCAATGTTGCTAGCTTTGAAGATGGAAAAATTGGGTCACAAGACAAAGAATGTAGGTGGTCTTTAGAAGCTGTAAAAAGGAAGGAAAAAGAACTCCTCAACAGCCTCCAAAAGGAATGCAGCCTACAAATATCTAGACTTTATCAGTAAACCCCATTTCTAACTTCTGACCTCCAGAAATATAAGATAATATATTTGTTTTGTTTTCAGCCACTACATTTGTAGCAGTGTTACAGCAGCAATAGGAAACTAATGCATCAGTTTCAAAATCAGGTCTTTCCAAGTTTAGCAAATTCACTAACTCTTATGTCAATTCAGTATTATAAAACTAGAATTTGGTTTTCCAGCTTCTTGGCCAGCATGGAAGAAGACTGGAAGTCTTCAATCCACCCTAACAATTAACAAATTGAACAAACTATAATAGAAAATCAACAACTCATTTTAGATCAGTGAGAGATGGGAAGTCACAGGGCAAACTACTGTCCCCCAAATTGGAAAGACAGACAAATGGATACAGAGAATTAAACATAACTGGAACAGAAACTCATGAGTAGAAGCCTCTGTGGAAACCAGTACCAAGTACCAAGGTAGGACACCAGTACCTACCTAGGTAGGAAAACCTAAACTGTAATCGACATTGCTATAAGATTAGTATGGACAAATCTGAGAGACAGAAACTGCAGGGGAGTTTTCGAGACAGAAACTGCCTAGAGTCATACAGAAACCCCAATATTGTCGTGAGCTTTACCTCAAGGAGCTCTACCACGTTCTCAGAGTGAAGATCAGAGGAAAATCCCTTTGTGCTTCCAGCAGAGGGAGAGAAGACACAACCATTGTGAAATATACCAGAGTCTTTGGTTCTTCTTAACAAAGCCTACCCTCAAAGAAACTATTTCACCAGAGCTTTAACCATTGGGGTTTTGTCAGAGTCTAACCAACCCAGCTAAAGGGAAACACCCAACTTGAGCCCACTCTCGTCTTCCACATGAGAGAAAGAAAATACCCAACCCTAGACCCCTATTGTACAATAATTATGTTATATGATAAATATTGCTACAATGGCAACCATATTAAAATATATAAATCTATCAAAGTAACATGCTATACACCTTACACTTACACAGTTTCATATCAAATTTATTCAATAATAAAAGAAGAACAGATGGGCAATTAAAGCAGAGAGGTGAGAAGTCTAAGAAATAATAAAAAAGGAATGATAGAGATAGAAAACACTGTAACAGAAATAAAGAATACCTTTGATGGTCTCATTAGTAGACTGAATACAGCTAAGGAAAGAATCTCTGAGCATGAGGATATGTCCATAGAAATTTCCAAAACCAAAAAGAAAAAAGAAAAAAGACTGGAAATAAAGGAACAGAGTATCCAGAAACTGTGGGACAACTACAAATGGTGTAAAATATGCATAACAGGAACACCAGGAGAAGAAAGAGAGAAAAGGACAGAAGAAATAGTTGAAGCAATGGTTACTGAGAATTTTCCCAAATTAGTGTCAGACATCAAACCAAAGATCCAGGAAGCTCAGAGAACAAGCAGAATAAATGCAAAAAACAAACAAACAAAAACACCCTACACTTAGGCATATCATAATAAAACTGCTGACAATCAAAGAAAAAGAAAAACTCTTGAAAGAAGCCAGAGGGAGAAAAACATCTTATCTATAGTGGAATAAGAATTGCATCCTACTTCCCAGAAATTGTGCAAACAATATGAGTATAGTAAAATATTTTAAAATGTTGAGAGAAAAAAATCAACCTGGAATTCTGTATGCTGCAGAGTTATCCTTCAAAAGTGAAGAATATATAAAGACTTACTCAAAAAAAAAAATTGAGGGAATTTGTTGTCAGTAGAACTGCTTTGCAAGAAATGTCAAAAGAAGTTCTTGAGAAAGAAGGAAAATGATTTGGGTCAGGGAGACCTTCAAGATGGTGGAGGATTAAGACGTGGAGATCACCTTCCTCCCCACAAATACATCAAAAATGAATCTCTGAGCATGAGGATATGTCCATAGAAATTTCCAAAACCAAAAAGAAAAAAGAAAAAAGACTGGAAATAAAGGAACAGAGTATCCAGAAACTGTGGGACAACTACAAATGGTGTAAAATATGCATAACAGGAACACCAGGAGAAGAAAGAGAGAAAAGGACAGAAGAAATAGTTGAAGCAATGGTTACTGAGAATTTTCCCAAATTAGTGTCAGACATCAAACCAAAGATCCAGGAAGCTCAGAGAACAAGCAGAATAAATGCAAAAAACAAACAAACAAAAACACCCTACACTTAGGCATATCATAATAAAACTGCTGACAATCAAAGAAAAAGAAAAACTCTTGAAAGAAGCCAGAGGGAGAAAAACATCTTATCTATAGTGGAATAAGAATTGCATCCTACTTCCCAGAAATTGTGCAAACAATATGAGTATAGTAAAATATTTTAAAATGTTGAGAGAAAAAAATCAACCTGGAATTCTGTATGCTGCAGAGTTATCCTTCAAAAGTGAAGAATATATAAAGACTTACTCAAAAAAAAAAATTGAGGGAATTTGTTGTCAGTAGAACTGCTTTGCAAGAAATGTCAAAAGAAGTTCTTGAGAAAGAAGGAAAATGATTTGGGTCAGGGAGACCTTCAAGATGGTGGAGGATTAAGACGTGGAGATCACCTTCCTCCCCACAAATACATCAAAAATACATCTACATGTGGAACAACTCCTACAGAACACCTACTGAATGCTGGCTGAAGACCTGACTTCCCAAAAGGGAAGAAAATCCCCACGTACCTGCGTAGGGCAAAAGAAAAAGAAAAAACAGAGACAAAAGAATAGGGATGGGACCTGCACCTCTGGGAGGGAGCTGTGAAGGAGGAAAAGTTTCCACACACTAGGAAGTCCCCTCACTGGTGGGGATGGGGTGGGGGGTGCTTTGGAGCCACAGAGGAGAGCGCAGCAACAGGGGTGAAGAGGGCAAAGCAGAGAGATTCCCGCACAGAGGATCGGTGCCGACCAGCACTCACCAGTCCAAGAGGCTTGACTGCTCACTTGCTGGGTTGGGTGGGGGCTGGGAGCTGAGGCTCGGGCTTCGGAGGTCAGATCCCAGAGAGAGGACTGGGGTTGGCTGCGTGAACACAGCCTGGAGGGGGCTAGTGCACCACAGCTAGCTGGGAGGGAGCCAGGGAAAAAGTCTGAACCTGTCGAAGAGGTAAGAGACCATTGTCTCGGGGTGCGTGAGAAGAGGGCCTTCCTGCTTCGTGTGCCCACAGACTACAGAGCACCACTTAAGTGAGCTCCAGAGACAGGCACGAGCCACAGCTATCATGTCGGATTCCAGAGGTGGGCACAGATCACTACCACTGCTGCCACTGCCGCCAAGGGATCCTGTGTGCAAGGGCAGATCACTATCCACACCTTCCCAGGAGCCTGTCCAGCACGCCACTGCCATGGTCCCAGGATCCACGGCCAACTTCCCTGGGAGAATACACAGTATGCCTTAGGCTGCTGCAATGTCACGCCAGCCTCTGTTGCTGCAGGCACACTCTTCACATTCCAATTATGACTACCGTACTGCTCCCTCTCCCCAGCCTGAGTGAGCAGCAGAGCCCTAATCAGCTGCTGCTTTAACCCCCTCCTGTCTAGGAGGGGAACAGATGCCTGAGGGTGGCCTACATGCAGAGGTGGGGCCAAAACCAAAGCTGAACCCCAGGAGCTGTGCGAACAAAGAAGAGAAAGGGAACTTGCTCCGTGCAACCACAAGAGCAGCGGACTAAATCCCCGCAATCGGCTTGGTAAACCCTGCATGTGTGGAATACCTGAAGAGACAACAAATGTTCCCAAAATTGAGGCGGTGGACTGTGGGGGCAAATATGGACTTGGGGTTTGCTTTCAGTGTTTGATTTATTTTTGGTTTTATGTTTATCCTAGATTAGTTTTTAGTGATTGTTTTCATTTGTGGGTTTGTTTATAGGTTTGGTTGCTCTCTTCCTTTTTTTTTTTTGTGACTGTGTATGTATGTTTCTTTGTGTGATTTTGTCTGTTTAGCTTTGCTTTTACCATTTGTTTTGGGGTTCTGTCTGTTCGTTTTTTTTGTTTGCTTGGTTTTTTTTCTCTTCCTTTTCTTCTGAGCTGTGGGGTTGGAAGGTCTTGGGGCTCCAGCTGGGTGTTGGGCCTGAGCCTCCGAGGTGGGAGAGCCAAGATCAGGATGTTGGACCACCACAGCCTCCTGGCCCCATGTAATATTAATCAGCAAGAACGCTCCCAGAGATTTCCATCTCAACACTAAGACCCAGCTCAACTCAATGGGCAGGAAGCTCCAGTGCTGGGTGCCCCATGCCAAACAACTAGCAAGACAGGAACACAACCCCACCCATTAGCAGAGAGGCTGTCTAAAATCATACTAAGTTCAGAGATACCCCAAAACACACCACCGGCCATGGCCCTGCCCATCAGAAAGACAAGATCCAGCCCCACCCATCAGAACACAGGCATCAGACCCCTCCACAAGCCACTGAACCAACCTCACCCAGTGCGGGCAGACACCCAAAACAACGGGAACTACGAACCTGCAGGCTGCGAAAAGGAGATCCCAAACACAGTAAGATAAACGAAGTAAGAAGACAGAGAAATATGCAGCAGATGAAGAAGCAAGGTAAAAACCCACCAGACCAAACAAATCAAGAGGAAGTAGGCAGTCTACCTGAAAAAGAATTCAGAGTAATGATAGTAAAGATGATCCAAAATCTCAGAAATAGAATGGAGAAAATACAAGAAACATTTAATAAGGACTTAGAAGAACTAAAGAGCAAACAAACAATGATGAACAACACAATAAATGAAATTAAAAATACTCTAGAAGGAAGCAATAGCAAAATAACTGAGGCAAAAGAATGGATACGTGACCTAGAAGATAAAATAGTGGAAATAACTGCAGCAGAACAGAATAAAGAAAACAGAATGAAAAGAATTGAGGACAGTCTCAGAGACCTCTGGAACAACATTAAACGCACCAACATTCAAATTACCGGGGTCCCAGAAAAAGAAGAGAAAAAGAAAGGGTCTGAGAAAATATTTGAAGAGATTATAGTTGAAAACTTCCCTAAAATGGGAAAGGAAATAGTCAATCAAGTCCAGGAAGTGCAGAGAGTCCTACAGAGGACAAATCCAAGGAGAAACATGCCAAAACACATATTAATCAAATTATCAAAAATTAAATACAAAGAAAAAATATTAAAAGCAACAACTAAAAAGCAACAACTAACACACAAGGAAATCCCCATAAGTATAACACCTGATCTTTCAGCAGAAACTCTGCCAGCCAGAAGGGAGTGGCAGGACATTATTTAAAGTGATGAAAGGGAAAACATACAACTAAGCTTACTCTACACAGCAAGGATCTCATTCAGATTTGGCAGAGAAATTAAAAACCTTTACAGACAAGCAAAAGTTAAGAGAATTCAGTACCACCAAACCAGCTTTACAACACATGCTAAAGGAACTTCTCT
>NC_041220.1:127813352-127817381 GCF_002837175.3 Physeter macrocephalus | reverse complement strand
GAAATAGAATGGAGAAAATACAAGAAACATTTAATAAGGACTTAGAAGAACTAAAGAGCAAACAAACAATGATGAACAACACAATAAATGAAATTAAAAATACTCTAGAAGGAAGCAATAGCAAAATAACTGAGGCAAAAGAATGGATACGTGACCTAGAAGATAAAATAGTGGAAATAACTGCAGCAGAACAGAATAAAGAAAACAGAATGAAAAGAATTGAGGACAGTCTCAGAGACCTCTGGAACAACATTAAACGCACCAACATTCAAATTACCGGGGTCCCAGAAAAAGAAGAGAAAAAGAAAGGGTCTGAGAAAATATTTGAAGAGATTATAGTTGAAAACTTCCCTAAAATGGGAAAGGAAATAGTCAATCAAGTCCAGGAAGTGCAGAGAGTCCTACAGAGGACAAATCCAAGGAGAAACATGCCAAAACACATATTAATCAAATTATCAAAAATTAAATACAAAGAAAAAATATTAAAAGCAACAACTAAAAAGCAACAACTAACACACAAGGAAATCCCCATAAGTATAACACCTGATCTTTCAGCAGAAACTCTGCCAGCCAGAAGGGAGTGGCAGGACATTATTTAAAGTGATGAAAGGGAAAACATACAACTAAGCTTACTCTACACAGCAAGGATCTCATTCAGATTTGGCAGAGAAATTAAAAACCTTTACAGACAAGCAAAAGTTAAGAGAATTCAGTACCACCAAACCAGCTTTACAACACATGCTAAAGGAACTTCTCTGGGTGGGAAACAGAGAAGGAAAAGACCTACCAAAACAAACCCCAAACCATTAAGAAAATGGTATTAGGAACATACATATCGATAATTACCTTAAATGTAAATGGATTAAAAGCTCCAATCAAAAGACAAGGTGGGCTGAATGGATACTAAAACAAAACCCGTATATATGCTGTCTATAAGAGACCCACTTCAGACCTAGGGATACATACAGACTGAAAGTGAGGGAATGGAAAAATATATTCCATGCAAATGGAACTCAAAAGAAAGTTGGAGTAGCAATTCTCATATCAGACAAAATAGACTTTAAAATAAAGACTATTACAAGAGACAAAGAAGGACACTACATAATGATCAAGGGACCGATCCATGAAGAAGATATAACAATTGTAAATATTTATGCACCCAACACAGGAACACCTCAATACATAAGGCAAATGCTAGCAGACATAAAAGGGGAAATTGACAGTAACACAATTATAGTAGGGGGCTTTAACACCCCGCTTTCACCAATGGACAGATCATCCAAAATGAAAATAAGTAAGGAAACACAAGCTTTAATGACACATTTGACCAGATGGACTTCATTGATATTTATAGGACATTACATCCACAAACAGGAGAATACACTTTCTTCTCTAGTGCACATGGAACAATCTCCAGGATAGATCATATCTTGCGTCACAAATCAAGCCTCGGTAAATTTAAAAAAATTGAAATCGCATCAAGTGTCTTTTCTGACCACAACGCTATGAGACTAGACATCAATTACAGGAAAAAAACTGTAAACAATACAAACACATGGAGGCTAAACAATACGCTACTAAATAACCAAGAGATCACTGAAGTAATCAAAGAGAAAATTAAAAAATACCTAGAAACAAATGACAATAAAAACACGATGACCCAAAATCTATGGGATGCATCAAAAGCAGTTCTAAGAGGGAAGTTATAGCAATACAATTCTACCTCAAGAAACAGAAAAATCTCAAAAAAACAACCTAACCTTACACCTAAAGCAATTAGAGAAGGAAGAACAAAGAAAACCCAAAGTTAGCAGAAGGAAAGAAATCATAAAGATCAGATCAGAAATAAATGAAAAAGAAATGAAGGAAACAATAGGAGAAATCAATAAAACTAAAAGCTGGTTCTTTGAGAAGATAAACAAAATTGATAAACCATTAGCCAGACTCATCAAGAAAAAAAGGGAGAAGACTTAAATCAACAGAATTAGAAATGAAAAAGAAGAGGTAACAACTGACACTGCAGGAATACAAAGGATCATGATAGACTACTACAAGCAACTATATGCCAATAAAATGGACAACCTGGAAGAAATGGAAAAACTCTTAGAAAAGTATAACTTTCCAAGAGTGAACCTGGAAGAAATAGAAAATATGAACAGACAGATCACAGCACTGAAATTGAAACTGTGATTAAAAATCTTCCAGCAAACAAAAGCCGAGGACTAGATGGTTTCACATGTGAAATCTATCAAACATTTAGAGAAGAGCTAACACCTATCCTTCTCAAACTCTTCCAAAATATAGCAGAGGGAGGAAAACTCCCAAACTCATTCTACGAGGCTACAATCATCCTGATACCACAACCAGCCACTACTACAAGCAACTATATGCCAATAAAATGGACAACCTGGAAGAAATGGAAAAACTCTTAGAAAAGTATAACTTTCCAAGAGTGAACCTGGAAGAAATAGAAAATATGAACAGACAGATCACAGCACTGAAATTGAAACTGTGATTAAAAATCTTCCAGCAAACAAAAGCCGAGGACTAGATGGTTTCACATGTGAAATCTATCAAACATTTAGAGAAGAGCTAACACCTATCCTTCTCAAACTCTTCCAAAATATAGCAGAGGGAGGAAAACTCCCAAACTCATTCTACGAGGCTACAATCATCCTGATACCACAACCAGCCAAAGATGTCACAAAAAAAAGAAAACTACAGACCAATATCACTGATGAACACAGATGCGAAAACCCTCAGCAAAATACTAGCAAACAGAATCCAACAGCACATTAAAAGGATCATAAACCATGATCGGGGGGGTTTATACCAGGAATGCAAGGATTCTTCAATATACCCAAATCAATCAATGTGATACACCATATTAACAAACTGAAGGATAAAAACCAGATGATAATCTCAATAGATGCAGAAAGCTTTCTACAAAATTCAACAACCATTTATGATAAAAAACTCTCCAGAAATTGGGCACAGAGGGAACCTACCTCAACATAATAAAGGCCATATATGTCAAACCCACAGCGAACATCATTCTCAATGGTGAAAAACTGAAACCATTTCCTCTAAGATCAGGAACAAGACAAGGGTGCCCACTCTCACCACTATTATTAAACATAATTTTGGAAGTTTTAGCCACGGCAATGAGAGACAAAAAAGAAATAAAAAGAATCCAAATCGGAGAAGAAGAAGTAAAGCTGTCACTGTTTAGAGATGAAATGATACTATACATAGAGAATCCTAAAGATGCCACCAGAAAACTACTAGAACTAATCAGTGAATGTGGTAAAGAAGCAGGATACAAAATTAATGCACAGAAATCTCTTGCATTACTATACACTAATGATGAAAAATCTGAAAGTGAAATCAAGGAAACACTCCCATTTACCATCGTAACAAAAAGAATAAAAATATCTAGGAAGAAACCTACCTAAGGAAACAAAAGACCTGTATGCAGAAAACTATAAGACACTGATGAAAGAAATCAAGGATGATACAAACAGATGGAGAGATATACCATGTTCTTGTATTGGAAGAATCAACATTGTAAAAATGACTATACTTCCCAAAGCAAACTACAGATTCAGTGCAATCCCTATCAAAGTACCAATGGCATTTTTCACAGAACTAGAACAAAAAATTTCACAATTTGTGTGGAAAAACAAAAGACCCCAAATAGCCAAAGCAATCTTGAGAAAGAAAAATGGAGTTGGAGGAATTAGGCACCTTGACTTCAGACTATATTACAAAGCTACAGTAATCAAGACAGTATGGTACTGGCAGAAAAACAGAAATATAGATCAATGAAACAGGATAGAAAGCCCAGAGATAAACCCACGCACATCTGGTCACCTTACCTTTGACAAAGGAGGCAAGAATATACAATGAAGAATAGAGAGCCTCCTCAATAAGTGGTGCTGGGAAAACTGGACAGCTACATGTAAAGGAATGAAATTAGAACACTCCCTAACACCATACACAAAAATAAACTCAAAATGGATTAAAGAC
>NC_041220.1:127750318-127812833 GCF_002837175.3 Physeter macrocephalus | reverse complement strand
CATGGAAGCAACCTAAATGTCCATCAACAGATGAATGGATAAAGAAGATGTGGCATATATATACAATGGAATATTACTCAGCCATTAAAAAAAACAAAATTGAGTCATTTGTAGTGTGGTGGGTGGACCTAGAGTCTGTCATACAGAGTGAAGTAAGTCAGAAAGAGAAAAACAAATACCGTATGCTAACATATATATGGAATCTAAAAAATAATGGTTCTGATGAACCTAGGGGCAGGACAGGAATAAAGACGCAGCTGTCGAGAATGAACCTGAGGACACGGGGAGGGGGAAGGTAAGCAGGGACGAAGTGAGAGAGTAGCATTGACATATATACACTACCAAATGTAAAATAGATAGCTAGTGGGAAGCAGCTGCATTGCACAGGGAGATTGGTTCAGTGTTTTGTGACCACCTAGAGGGGTGGGATAGGGAGGGTGGGAGGGAGGTGCCAGAGGGAGGGGATATAGGGATATATGTATACATATAGCTGATTCACTTTGTCAGACAGAAGAAACTAACACAACATTGTAAAGCAATTATACTCCAGTAAAGCTGTAAAAAAAAAAAAAAAAAAAAGATATAGGCCAGAAACTTGGAGCTATATAAAGAAAGGAAGAACACTGGAGTAGGAATAATGAAGGTAAAATTAAAATTTTATTATCCTTATTCTTAATTTACCTAATAACGTCTTTTTTTTCAAGGTAATAATAGTAACAATGTATTCTATAACTGAGAAGGAAAATCCTCAGTCTTCCTCTTGTGTCTCCTTTACTCTCACTCTACTACCATGCTTGCAACACTGACACCAGATGTGTGTGGATTTTTCCCACACCAAGCAATTCTGCGACACCAGCTTAACTTATTTCTGACCCTATATATCTGTAGACAGCCTCAGATCCTTCAGGTTAAGGGCTCAGTCTCAAGACTGCATCAAATGCAAATCCAGGTTGTCACTTGTGCTTCTGACTGATCAGCTGTAAATGAAAGGTTCCCACCATCCCCTCTGCAGCCTCCATTAATTTGCTAGAACAGCTCACAGAATTCAGGAAAAGAGTTTATTTACTGTTTACCAATTTATTATAAAAAGATACGAACAAGGATACAGATGAACATCCAGATGAAGGAGATTCATAGGGAAAAGTATGTGGGAAAGGAGTGCACAGCTTCCTTGCCCTCTCCTGGCACTCCACTCTCCCAACATCTCCATGTTCATGAACCCAGAAACTCTCTAAACCCTGTGCTTTTGGGATTTTTATGGAGGCTTCATCACATATGTGTGGTCAATAATTAACTCCATTTCCAGCCCCATTCTGCTTTGGAGAATGGGGCATGGGACTGAAAATTCCAAGCTTCTAATCATGGCTTTGTTTCCCAGTGACCAACCCCCATCTAGGAGCCATCCAGGAGCCCACCCAGAGTCAGCTCCTTAGAACAAAAGACACTCTTATCACCTAGGAAATTCTGAGGGATTTAGGAGCTTGGTATCAGGAACCAGGGTCAAAGGCCAAACATTAGAACAAACGATGCTCTAGTGCTTTTATGACTTAGGAAATTATAAGAGCTTTAAGAGCTGTGTGTCAGGAACCAAGGGCAGAGACCAATATATATACATATTTTCTATTTTTCTCACCATTTTTTATATACATATATACATACACACACACATATACAGTCTTATATATGCTTATGCATAAGTAAAGTGAATGACAGCAATCATACAAGAGAAGAGAGGGAGGAATTAAGTCCTTTCTTGCATTACCTGTGAAGTGGTATAGTGTTATTTGAAAGTGGACTTGAATTAGTTATAAATGTATACTGCAAACTCTAGGGGACACTTTTAAAAGTAATTTTAAAAAAAGAAATTTAATTGATATACAAAGAAAGGAAAGAAAATGGAATCATATAAAATGTTCAATAAAACCCAAAAGGTGGAAAAAGAGTAGAAAATTTAAAAAAAACAACAACAAGGCAACAATAGAAAACACTAACAAATATAGGAGATATTAATCCAACTGTATCAATAATAACTTTGAAGGCTGTTGGTTTAAATACACCAATTAAAGGACATATTATCAGAATGAACCTGCTCCCTAAAAAAACCAGTACCCAGTTATGTGTTGTCTACATGCAACCACTTTAAACATAAAGACACATACAGTTTAAAAGAAAAGGGATGGAGAAAGATATACCATGCTAACACTAATTGTTCAAGGGTCAACTGTAATCAAAGAAACCTGTGAACTTTCAAAGAATATACGAATATATATTGAAAAGAATGTTGGTGTCAATCTGTGGCGATTCTTTTTTGTTATGTCTTACTAAAGCCTAAACACCAAGCAAGTAAAGTGATGAGAGAAGCAAAACATGTCATGGGGAGTGGGGGGCACAAGTGTAGAGCAACTGGTGTGTGCCCCCCAACTACAGAGGGAGAGCCACTAACTCAGTGTGAGACAATTGCTTGGTGAGGATTCAAGTAGGGTTTGGTTAGACCTTCTGATTTTTCCAGAGAAGCTGGAATTCAGATTTTTATGGGAGGTCTTTCCATTTGTTAAGAGTTAGCAACAAATCCAAAAGTTTCAGAAAACATCATGAGTGCCAACACACTTATTGACTGAATCCAGTTTGGAGGGCAGCAGTTTTCAAATTCTACTGTATACAATAAAATATAATTAGGTTTATTGGCAGGTACTGACATGATCTCATTTTTGCCTAAGCTGTATGAAAAATGGATGGAAAGAAGTTATACTTGAAGCGAGAGGATTAGATCAAAATTCATCTACGAGTAGCATTGCATTTTAAGTGACAGCAGAACTAAGCTGATGATAAGATACAAGGTATGGTTTGGAAGTGGAAGCCATAGGACATCATGACAAAAGGAATAGAGGGAATAGATAAGAACAAGACAAGAATCACTCAAAATTCCTGAGATCTGATTAACTGAGGTTATGGTGATGCTGTCAAGTGAAAGAGGGAAGCCAGGAGGAAAAGAAAAGTTGAGAATTTGGAAACAATATAGAGTCCCACTATTTAATATATCACATTTGAAATATAGCTATGCAGGTTGAGATATTCAATAAATAATTAGTAATATAGATTGGGATTGCAAAAGAGACATGAAACTTGAAAATATTGATATTTTAATTATTTAATTTTAATTGAGGTATAGGTAAATGAAGTCAAATAAATAGTTCTATGTATAGAGTTTAATAGTTTTGATAAGCATATACTACTGTGTTACCAATATCCAAGTCAAGATGCAGAACACTGTCATCACCTTAGAAGGTCCAATTTGCCTTCAGAGAAAATCACCCTCCTCCCAGAGACAATAGCTAGTCTGATTTCTATCTCCACAAATTAGTTTTGCTTGTTCTTGATCTTCCTGTAAATGGAATAATATAGACTTTAGAGATCTGGCTTCTTTTACTCAATATGAAGTTTTTGAGATTTAACCATCTATGTTAGGTGTTCACTCTTTAAGGTATTGCTGAGTAATATTCCATCGTGTGAATGTACTTCAATATGTTTATCAGTTCTCCGGATGGATTTTTAAGTTGTTTCCAATACTTTGCTATCGTAAGTAAAACTGCAGGGAATATACTTACACAAGTTTTTTTAGGATACAAATATGTTCATTCATTTTGAGTGGATATCTAGAAGTGGAATTGCTGCATCATAATATGGGAGCATGTTTGAACTTTTAAAATAGCTGCCAACATACTTTTCAAAGTGATTGTACCACATTACATTCAGAAAAACTTTGGATGAGAGGTCCAGTTGTTTTGCATCCTCTCCAACAAACAGTCCTTAGTATTAATCTTTCAAATTTTAGCCATTCTACTAGCTGTGCAGCAATAGCTCATTGTGATTTTAATTTGCATTTCTGATGACTAATGATATTGATCATCTTTTCAGGTGTTTATTGGCCATTCACATATTTTATTTTTTGAAATAGTCTATTAGCCACTGTAATTGTTTTTTTTTTAAATTATTATTGGTTTGTAGGAATCTTTTGTTGAACATATGTATTTAGAACATTTTCTCATGGTCTGTAGACTTTTTCAGTTTCTTAATGATACATTCTGATAAGAAGATATTTTGAACTTTCATGAAATCCAGTTAATGTTTTTCTTTTATGTTTAGGATTTTTTTTTTTTTTTTTTTTTTTGCTTTTGCTTAAAAATCACTCGCCTTTTCCATTTAGGTTTAAAAATCTATCTCAAGTTAATATTTTGTATGTTCTAATGTAGGAATCAAGGCTAATGCTTTTTTATATGATTATCCAGTTGATTCAGCATCATTTCTTAAAAAGATTGCCCACTGAATTGCATTGGTGCCTTTGTCAAAAATTATTTGACCTTGTACAGGTGAATCTATTTATGTACTCTCTATTCTGGTCCATTGATCGATTTGTCTATCCTCATATCAATATCACACTATCTTAATTAATGTAGTTTTGAAAATATAGATTTGGTCATTGATGTATAGACAAGCTAATGCATCTACATTCTTCATATGTGTCCAGAGCAAACCACATGGAAAGGTAAAACTGAGAAAGGAAATGATACTGAAGCTTATCAAACTTTACAGAGCATGAAGAGGAAAAATTACCAAAGGAAAAAAAAAGGGTGTTAAGAAAGACAGGATGAAAACACAAAGAAAGTATGAACATGGAAATTAAGCAATGAATGGTTTTTAAGAAGAAAAGGTTTCCAGAAGGCTCTGAGGCTGCAGAAAGCCATACAGATGGTTTTAAAAAAAATTTAAGGTCATTTGGAAAATTATAAGAAATCCTGATTACCTAAGTAAGGGCAGTTTCAGGAGCAGTGATGGCATATATTTATTCAATGAATACTTATTGATTGCCTAGGCATATTGCAAAGTGTTATGAACAAGATATACTGTCAGCCTTTCTGAAATTTATGGTCCTGCAAACTCAAGAAGTTATATTCCTGTGAAGCAACAAAAAGAATGGATGATGGGGAAAATAAAATTTAAGGCACAAAAATTCTTTATTGGGTGAAAATAAAAGAAAGAAGTAACATTTGGTGGCTTTATGTGAAGACACGTTGAGAAAAGGATATTGTTTGTTTTGAAACTGAGCAGAACCCTGAGGAGGCCTTCCCAGGGATTGATCCTCCCCCTCCTTTTTCCTTGCCTCTTGTTTGTAAAAACATTTCAGTATCCTAGGCCTTCCTGGAGTTCCAAAGAAAAAATTTAATCAGAGAAATGAAAAAAAAATGCAGAAACAAAGGAAAACAGTCAGGCAACACAAAATAATAATACTTTAGCCATAAAACAAAGTCAAGAACCTTTAGTTCCTCCCCAAGGGCTATAGATAAAATACTGAGCCATATCCTTGAGTTGTTTTACAGATACTAAAACCACCTTCGGGTAAAACAAATTAACTACATGCTGACCACCAGCAGGTAGACCCCTGATAGGCTGGAACCAGAAGATTGATGACTGAGATTCCTGAAACTTCACCGTTACCTCACCATCAACCAATCAGAGAATTGAGCACGAGCTGATCATGCACCCTGGCACCCTCTTCCTCACACTGTCAAGCTATCCTGGAATTTGGGTCTTTGGAGCATGAGCTGCCTGTTTTCCTTGCTTGGCCCTGTAATAAACATTATACTTTCCTTCACCACAAAAATAAACTGGCTTTACTGCATGTTGGGGAAACAGACCCAAGTGTGCTTTGGTATAGTTTTAGTTTCAAGTCAGGGAATGTTTCTGTAAGGTTTTAGGGAAAGTGGAGGGTAAAAGTATAGTGAAATTGAAAAATATTCTGGGGAAACTGTAGTAATGATGGATTAAGGCACATAAAGAAAACAAGATGGGATTCCCTCAAAAAAAGCAAAAGTAAAGATTAAGTTTCAGAAAGAAACAAGGGTATTTATTTCTCAAAAACACTGATGGAAAGTAGGGAGGGAAGCGTAGGAACAAAAGTAAAATTGAGAGGACTATGTAATGTCATTCATGAGCTCTCGGTTCTTGGAGGGGGATTTGCTGAAAGATGGAACTAAAGCAAGAGACCTAAAGTGAGTGATGAAGAGCTGCAGGAGCTGTTATGGGAAGTAATAGAAGGCAGTGATCGAGATAACTAAAAGGAATAATAAAAGCACTAAAGATTCTCCACAACTTAGAGACTGTGGATTAAAGATACAATCTTAATGTACAGATACATAATTTTCTCCAGACTCCTTTACTGCCAGGGGAAAGGAGTGGGAGATATGGGGGGAAACAAAACAAAACAAAAACAAAACAAACAAACAAACAAAAAAACCCTTGGTTTAACTTGGGTTAGCTTTGATGGGCCTGTATAGTACAAAAGGAAGAGCCGGAGAATTTTACTCTTTTGGGAATTTTGTTTGAAGGGATTACCAATAAGCTTCAATACAGAAGACAAGAAAATTAGGATGGATGATCGAATGAAGACAGCAATAACTAAGAGACTTGAGGTTAGAAAAATGGGGGAGTAGGGGAGGCATAAAGGCGGTGTGCTGGAGGCAGCTGTTTCCAGCTAAAGAGAGCTGACTGCGAGAACTTCTTCCCAACTTTGTATTCAAGGAAATCACGGTGGTAACTTGAAATCAGCCACAGTGGAAGTATTTACACCAAGATAATCAGCAACTGCTACAAATCAGGCCTTCTCTTTTCTTTTTTTTCTCAGATATCCAGTTGTTAAACATCTACCAGCACACCACTGCTGGGATCAGATAGTATGACTTCCAATTTTCTTTTTTCCACGGGTGATAACAAGCATTAGGATGCTGTTTGGGGAATGGAGTTGAGTTTACTATCAAGTAGCTATATGCTTGTAGTAATAAAAATCTATTAATAGTGACACTAAAGTCATCTAAGATGAGATCAGGAGAGGACGGTGTTGAACTGGGAGTAAAAAGAGTCATGAACATGGAGGAAAGAACATGATGTCCTTGAATAACACTAAAGACAATGGAGAGAAGATAGTGGACTTGGAAAATGTGAAGTTAATAAAAAGAAGAGGTTGGGAATAGTTGTCAGTGAAAGAATTTGAATGTCTTAAAAGCAATTTAGAAGTATTAGCTGACTAGAATAATTGACAGTGCCTAGCACATAGTAGGTTTTTGATAAATGTTTTGTTGTTTTTATTTAAATCCTGCACTAAGTTTTTTTGCCAGAATTTAAACAGCTGAGAAAAGGGAATGTAACTTGGAATTCAAGAGAATTCACTCTGCTCAGACAAGATTTTTTTCTCACTTTAGTTGTAAACACTTTTACTGTTAGTTGTAAAATCTTCCCAACACTTGAAATAACTTCCTAAGATAGCACCCACCCCCCCAAAAATCTCAATTCTCATGCTCACTTGTGTTTTCAGAAATTACTTGATACTTGATAACTGGTACATTCTGCTTAATATTGAAAATATTTTAATAATATTTAGGGATTATCATGTTGTCTGCCCATAGGCCTAGTAGTTAAATGCAAAGTAATTATTATCTGATAAACTAGAAAGATATTTAGAAATCTAAAATTTAGAGCCACAGATTCTCTCTCTTTCTGTTATATTACTTTTTTGGGAAAAAAAAGTCTCCTCCAATCTTCTGTCTCATGTTAAAATATAGTTTATTGAATAATGGGAGAGAATGATTCAGAAATTACCCACATACTGGATTTGCTTGTGGAAAGAGAAAGAGACACACTCATTTCCCCAAATACACGATTAGAATCTTAATAAAAACAATGGGAAAACAATAAATAAATAAAATCCAACACACCTTAAACATAAAATAGCTAAAGAGGAGTTCGCACACATCCCCACATGAATATACTTCTTGGAAAACAGTTGAAACACCTGGACAATTGGCTTGAAAAGGGCCATTAATGTAGGAAACGGTGTTTGGAATTTGATCTCAATAAACTTCAAGAAAATGCACTTGGGAAGGCTTTGTACACTTTTAACTATCTGTGAAACTCACATAAATAAGACATTCAATGAAGTACCTAAAATAATTATCCAATGTCCACTTGGACTTCTTACTGTCTTTCCGAAGCCCTCAGTCCCTTGAACCAAATGTTCTTAATCATCTTTTCAACATACCAAGTATAAACATAAGTGTATCATTAGAATAAAACTATACTTGCTCAGGAAACATTTGAAAATACTGAAAAAAAAAACCCCACAAAATAAATCCCTAAATTTTAACTCACATTTAATAAAAGAATGTGCTTTTACACTCTCTCCCTCATATACTTCTCTTTTCTCTCTTCACTTCAGGGACTATGAATTCTCAAGCATGGAGGGTCAAGAAACCTCCCATCTTCTGTTCCTGAGCCAAGCTTATACTCAGGACCAAAAGCAATGAATTGTTTCAGCCAGAAAATGTTCAATGGCTCCCAGCTCTGAACTTCATTGGTAGCCTTAGAGTGGCCCAGAAATTTCCCAGCAAGATTTAATGACTGCTTAAACAGCTTTAAAACTTGTTAGCAGTGGGGCAAGCTGGGGGCAGGGAGTAGGGAGGAAAGAGAAAAAAAAAAAAGTAAGAAATACAAAAAGGCCTTGAATTTTTGCCAATCCCTATACCCAGGTATCACGCCTCTTCCACCCTACTGTTCACTGATCAAGAACCCTAGCTTTTGAAGCTTAGCCTGAAGCTAAGAAGTCTCTCTTTCCTTCAGCATCATAGGTGGCAGATTTCAATACAGAGATGTAGGAGAAGGCACCTGACATCAGCTTGCAAATACAGTTGGGTGTTACCCACCTTGACGGCACAAGAAAGGTGTATTGAGTTTCCCAGGTGCCCTGGGTCTGCAGAATATATTAAAATTAATATGGAACCTGAAGTCTAAAAGTCCAAGATATCTGCCCCTAACTATTTATGGAACCATGGAAAAGTCACTTCAACATTGTGCCTTACCCAAGTGGTATGGATTTGCACAATTAAAATAACTATTGGTGTTGACTATCACTATGTCCTGATACATAAATCTGGATTTATTTATGTACAGTAAAGTAAGCATACATTTGTGTTCCACTGCTTTGGATGCTCTTTCTTCTAGTTTTCTTTCTATAAACCAGCCTTCTAGATTATACAGTCTAAGACTCACTACTTATAATGCCCCAAATTGACCCTTACACTATGCACAATAACCTGACAATTCTTTCATGGCAGTCATTAACACAAGGGATGATTTGATCAATAGGGCATTATAAATGCTTTTCTTTTCACAGAGATTTTAAATTCAGAATAAAAAACAACATCAATATTATCAGGCATAAATATTACTTGTTATACCACAGATCCATAACCTGGAAACAGGCAAGGAAATTCAGTTCTATCATGAGATAGAGTACAGAATTACCCAGGTATCTTAAATTGGGGACATACCTTTGTCTCAAGCATCCATATAATTAAATTAAGTACAGTACATTTGAATCCACAATTTTTAGAGATTTATATTTACAAAGCAGCTTATGTGCTAATGTGAAACCATCTCACTTTCTCTCCTATTCGTGAATGATTTATTCCTTTATTTAACAAACTTAGTAAGCTACAACATGTTGGGCATTATTCTATGTACTGGAATTGTGATGAAGATGGGAAAATTTTTGTTCTCATGACCTAAATTTTCCTTAGTTTGGAGAGTTGTCCTTGAGTTCCCCAAGTACAGCTAGTGACCACTTTTCTGAACAATTCTAGCACTTTGTATATATCTCTATTAGTTATTTTCATAATGCACAGTCCATGAACCCCACTGCTAAACAGCCTGGTCACATGACAGGTATACAATACCTATTTATGAAATGAAGAATGAATGACTGAGTGAATCAAAGCTACTAAAAGTTCAGGATTATCATGTCCCTATTTAGAGTTTTATTCTAAACGTTACAAAGTAAGAATATATTTAAATAAATTCCTAAATATCTACTACTATTTAGTTAAGCACCAGGGATGTAGCAGTGGACAAGATTAGTACAGTCTCTGTCTTCACAGAACAAGTAGTTTAGTACACCCAACAGAGAAGTAATATGTCAATGGAAATACAGTGCTATAAAAGGTGAAGAATTAGGAGGGCACTGAATCCAGAATTTGGTAATCAGGAAAGACTTCCCGGAGGAAGCATTGTCTAAGCTGACATCTGAAGGATCAGGAGGAGTTGGCCAAAGAAGTGAGAGGAGGAGGGAAAAAAAAAAAAATGGGGCAAAGGCTTGGAGGTAAACCTGTCTTGACCAAAGAATTCAAAATAGTTCAGGGTAGCTGGAGGTATTCAGTAGTAGACAGTGATAAGGGATGGAGGTATGAAGGCCTTTGCAAGAAGAAGACAGACGAATACACAAGGATAGCAGCGTAAAGAGACAGAAGGAATGGGAATGTGGACCAAACACACCAGCTCTAGTATGCTTTTCCAGATGTATTTATTTCAGCTACGATTTGTAGGATTTTGTTATTTGTGATGAGACAATTTCCAAATTCATACACAAATGGTATTTAAACGTGGAGGAATTGTTTAATTAGAAACATGAAATAACTGACTGAAAATCCCATTTATGTCTGTCTTGCCTGAATGTATTTTCTCGGGGTTTTCCAGATAAAGTGCTCATAAATTCTTAGAATCTCAGGATTTGATGGGACTTTAAAGGCCATTTAATACAACTGTAGCCTTAACCTAGGATATGATGACATATTTTGAAGCAAATTTTGTAATTCCCTGGGTGCATTAATTTTAAAGGAGTGAAAGGGGTTTGTTATTGTTTTTGTTTTGTTTTTTGATCCTCAGTCATTTATTTGAATTGCTTAAAACATTAGTAAGATTTTCTTCCAAATTATAAATAAATATCCAAATTTCTAGTCATATGTCTAGTGAGGAGAGAAACATACATGCTATTAATTACTATATTGACTCAAATAAACCCTCCAATCTCTCAAAGAAGGAAAATACAAGTAAGTTTTTCAGTATATCCAGTAACATAATTTCTTTCCTTCTTAACAAACAAAACTAAAAAAATGCTAGAATTTTTATGAGGGCATATAATTTCTGTTAACATCTTGGGAAGCAATAATTCAAAATATACTACATCATCCATCGCACTTCAATTGCTTTTACTAAATCTTTATATATTCCAACCATAAGTGAATTGATTATGTATTGGCGGCGGGGGGTAGGAATCAAAAGTGATCATCTGATAGACAACAGGAAAAACATGTATGTTGTTACGGGTCTGCAATTTTTTAAAAATCTTGAATTCCTGAGTTAATAATTATTTCAGTTACACAGAAACAAAGAAAAAGTATCACAAGATGAGCAACATTCCATTATTTTTTAAAAACTTAAGCAAAGGTCAATTGAAATGATAGTCCATCTGATGTTGAAATGAGCCATTTGTAGTCTGGATTCAACATGTAAGTTTTGATTGAGTGTACATTATGTTTGATATGAATTTAGAAACTCTATTCCCCCAGGCTATTCTGTCTGCTTATAATAGCTTTCATTTAGGCAAAGAATGACTTTTTAAAAAGGAGTAATTGATGGTAGAAATTAACATCTAAGTATTTTCTTTCCCCCTTTACTCAAAGGAAGAAAATAATGATTAGTTGTTTGGGTTAAAGAGCACTAAAGGAAGAGTGTGACAAATTTAGGGCCTTAGACATTAAGTAAAAAGCCTGCAAGTTGTGCATGCTTTATTCATCCAACCTTCACCTTAGGTAACTGAAGGGCAAAGATAAAACCAAATCAGAGTTTTGTATTGTTTGTGGTAAATTTCAAGAATTTGAAATTTCAATTGAATTCAGAACCAACTCTTTTCATTTCTCAGGGATGAGAAATGACTGAGTTCAAGGGCTCTCAACAAGTACAGTGGCATAATTTTGAATATATTTTTGAAATTTCTTCATTTAGTTTGTTGTCTGACATGAATACTAATAGTATAGCATCTGGCTATTTAATTTCTTATTAAATAAGTATCAGGGCTTCCCTGTGGTGCAGTGGTTAAGAATCCGCCTGCCAGTGCAGGGGACATGGGTTCGAGACCTGGTCCGGGAAGGTCCCACATGCCACAGAGCAACTAAGCCCATGCGCCACAACTACTGAAGCCCGCGCACCTAGAGCCTGAGCTCCGCAGCAAGAGAAGCCACTGCAAGGAGAAGCCCACGCACCGCAACGAAGACCCAACGCAGCCAAAAATAAATAAATTAAATAAATAAATTTATTTTTAAAGAAGTTTCAGAGATTGTTGAATTCCTAAATCACTCATGTATTTAATTTGTTAATTTTTTTTTGCTCAACAATCAAACTGAGTATCTACTATGCGCACGCACAACACAGAGCACTGAGAAAACAAAAACACACGCCCCTTAGTTCCTGCTCTCAACACGAGACTGACAAATACTGAACAGAGACTGTTGCAAGGTAAGTGTCAATGCTGTTTTTTGTAGAATGAGGCAAAACCAAAGCTATTTTAGAACTTCTCTATTCAAATTAACATTACATAGCAAAAACATGCTTAATTGTATGTATCTTATATCTTCTTGCTATATGACACACAGAATCAAATTTTCCCAAATCCCTTCATAAGACATTATAAACCCCTCCAAACTCCTCAGTCTGAAGTTAAGTCATTCTACTCCACAATAAATAAAACAGGGAAAAGGCCAATAAAGAGGAGAGGGTGTGGGAGATTGGTTTTCATTAGTTTGTGATGTGATGTATATGAATGGTCACTGGACCAAGGAGTTCTGCCTAACCCTCTCTGCAACTGGGATAGAGGAAAGACTAGTGGAAAAGGGGAACAAAGCCAAAAACCCTTTCAGCATTTTTTTAAAAAATAAATCTACTTATTTATTTTTGGCTGCATTGGGTCTTTGTTGCTGCTTGTGGGCTTTCTCTATTTGCATCGAGTGGGGGCTACTCTTCGTTGCAGTGTGCAGGCTTCTCACTGACAGCCTCTAGGTGCGCGGGCTTCAGTAGTTGTGGCTTGTGGGCCCTAGAGCGCAGGCTCAGTAGTTGTGGCGCACGGGCTTAGTTGCTCCGAGGCATGTGGGATCTTCCCGGACCAGGGCTCGAACCCGTGTCCCCTGTGCTGGCAGGTAGATACTTAACCACTGTGCCACCAGGGAAGTCTTTTTTTATGTCAGCATTTTTATGAAAGAGTTTGTTGGAGCTCTTCATTATTCCCCACTCTACACACACACACACACACACACACACACACACAAATAATAGCATCATAGTACCGTTACTGTTGACACCATATTTTTTCTTTCATTTAAAATATATAGAAATAGTGTTAACATGTGAATTCTTTATATATTTTGAACTCTCATTTACATGTATTTTTATTTAAATGCTAATAATGCATTGTGTTTTATGACTAAACATCAAAGCCTAGCATATTGTATTCTAATAATTAAGTCTAATCCACGGAGAAGGATCAAGAATAGTTTAGTTCTGGAAGTCATTTTACCAGAAAAAAAAATATTCACAAGGGCAAAACACAAATGCCCAATTATTCCGGGAGCCTAGAGGAAGGGCACCTAAACCCACCTTGGAGCTTCAGGGAAGGCTTTTTTACAGACATCACTGCAGAAAATAATCTTCAAAGAGCCACAGTAATCAGTAGGCACTGTGGTGACAGGATGACTGCAGTGGGAGCGGGAGGGAGGGACGAGGGCTTCCAGGCCGACTGACAGAATGAGAAAAGCCAATGAATGAGAAAACCCATAGTGTGGGTAACTTTCATTTCCGGTAGATGTGAGAGCAGCACGTGAGAAGCTGGAAAAGGAGGCTGGATGCTCCAACAGAGATATGACACTGTATCCCAGAGAGGCCACGCAGAGCCGCTGTCAGGCTTTTTTGTTTCAGAGCTTTTTCTAGCAGCTGGGAGGCAGGTGGCTTTGGGGGTCAGGTCAGCTGGCAGAGAGCCCGGCTGGGTGGCTGGGAACACTGGCTATTTGGGGAATGATGAGAAACTCTATGAGGATAGTGATAATGTGAAAAAGAGGGTTTGAGGTTGAAAAGTGTTTAGAAATAAAATGGGCAGAGTTTCGAATGGGTGATTGGATTGGGGGTGGGGGGCGGTGAAGAAGAAGGAAGCAACAAGGAAAATGCCTGGATCTGCAGCATGAGGAACTGGGTGAGGAACGATACTGCCTAGAAGAGAATACAGAACGTAGGCAAAGCAAGTTTGAGGGAGAACAAAGCCCACTTAGGGACTTGAACTCTCAGTTTCTCACAGTTTGCTGGAGCTAATGAATTCCATGCAAGAGAAATATATATTCCAAAGGTAAAGTTATGCATGAACTTTCTCACCTGACATTGAAAGGTGATGTCTATTTTGCTGAGACTTCAATCCAGGTTCATCGCTTCACTTAGGTGTTTAAAAATATGAATTGAAGTCTAGGAAAAGAATAATAAATGAAAAGAGGATACTTAAAATTGAGTATAAAAGTGGCCAAATAAGTATTTCACGTCTTAGTCAATTTCTCAAAAGTTTGACCTATATAGGATGCTTCCCATATAGAGGATGAACACACTTTTTCACTAATAATAACAAACTTTACATAGTTTTTGCTATGGGCTGAGCTCTAAGTGAAGACTCATTTCATATTCACACAACCCTCTGCTGTGTGAGTATGAAACATATTAAGCATATGTTATAAAGGGGGAAACGGAGGCCTGGAGGCAGACACTAGAAGTGGCAGGGCAGGGATTCAATCCTGGACAATCGGACTCCCCACTACTACATGAGGAGGCCTTTCTCACAATGTGAAAAGGTCTTCATTTGGATGTTCACTTTGTTCTAACATCATCTTAAACAGAATCCAATTACGGTTGCAAAAATGATGTAGTACTATTGGATTATCTTCTACTTTAAAAATTGTAGGACTTGAGATGCTGATGGCCCAGGAGCTTTAGTCAAGGAGTCAGGCTGTGGCCCCTCACCAGGTGAGGTACTCGGTCCCCTCACAGCCCCTCACTGAGGCTGAAGTCCTAGACTCCTGGTCTTATACAGAATTAGCTTTCTCCAGCCACAGAGATTGAGTCCCACCTCACCACCTGGAATTTCCTGGCTACACAAACTGCTTCCAATCCTGTTTGTTCCTGGGTCACAGAGACTTTTCATTTGTCTTGAATATTTTCATTCATTTATTTAATTATTAGTATTTAAATATTTTATCTATCAATCCAGTAGGTCTGAAACTGAAAGGAATTATTATGCATGGGCTTATTCCGCCTTTGAAAGAAGTATCTAACACTTTTGTAACCAAAGTAATACATACTCACACATTTAAATAAATCCTAAATTAAACAGCTTTAAATATAGTACATTTTAACATATATAATCTTAATATTTCAGAGGGTTAACACTTAACAAATTCATCACAGTGGGTCAGGAAACATATTTAAGAAACCAACAAAGAAATCACAGAAGTTCTTTGAGAATCTAAGAAATTGTTCTAGTCATTGGGACTCTAGAGATGTATAAAAGATCTAACTCTATTTTAAGGATAGTACAGGGATGGTCTTTACAGGAATTCACAGATAAGAAGGCAAGGAAGGTTTCTGAACATATATATTTTTTAAATTTAATTTTATTTTTTTCAAAGTATTTATTTGGTTGCACCAGGTCTCAGTTGTGGTAGGTAGACTCTTTAGTTGCCGCCGGCAGGCTCCTTAGTTGCAGCTCGTGGATTCAGGGATCGAACCCGGGCCCCCTGCGTTGGGAGTGTGGAGTCTTAACCACTGCGCCACCAGGAAAGTCCTTGAACATATTTATTTGTATATATTTTTGTTCTTCTCAATACAGACTTAATGTATCACTAACTTTTTTATGTATATATATATATGTATGTATATATTTGGAGACTTAGAAATAATAAAAACTAATATTTATTGAGTAATTACTATATTACTAGCACTTTTCAAGTATTTTATATGTTTTAATTTCCTTAATCCTCAAAAAAATGTATAAAAAAGTATTACTTCCATTTCACAGATGCCAATATAGACAGCTAAGTAGTTTATATAAGGCCACACAGCTGGTAAATAATGTAATAATTTCAAAATTTAACTGATACCTTATTTCTTATAGTGCATTTTCATTACTTTAAAAACATAAAGCGGGCCTCTCTGGTGGCGCAGTGGTTGAGAGTCCGCCTGCTGATGCAGGGGACACAGGTTTGTGCCCCGGTCCGGGAAGATCCCACATGCCGCGGAGCGGCTGGGCCCGTGGGCCATGGCCGCTGAGCCTGCGTGTCTGGAGCCTGTGCTCCGCAACGGGAGAGGCCACAACAGTGAGGCCTGCGTACCGCAAAAACAAACAAACAAACAAAAAACATATAGCTGTTTTTTTCAAAAAGATAATAAAGTACAATTAAAACTATGACCAGCGTAACTTATTTGAATAAAGACCATGACATACTACAAGTATGACAAGATGTCTTATTGCTGGAGAAGTTAATATGCTGGAGAAGTTTTATGAGAAACTTTTCTGCTGGAAATACAGTGATAGAATTTTTTTCAATAAGGAATGAAAACATATGGCCTGAATTTAGCATAGAACATTGAAACAGAAACTGTTCTAATTTTTTTTGAGATGTGTACTCATTACAACTTAAAGCTACACAATTATGAAGCACACAACCTTTTTACAATTCTAGGGTGTTTCGTCATGTTTGTATTTTGGAGAAATAAAAATCTTATTTGCTCTTTTCTTTTTCCCATAAATTGCCCAATGATGTTTAACTTATTTATCAGGCTCAAGTATTTTAAAGGTACTCACGATGGATTCATTTCTGCCCTTCACAGCACACAGGAGACAAATTCAATATTGTGGTACAGGATAGTGTAGTATTTATTAAACAGAAAGAAAGGCAAGGTTATCTTTTTACTTCTAACTTAAATTAAGTAACTCATGATATTCATTGCTTTTATTAATATCCACAAAATAAAGATATCTGTTTTATTATACATAAAAGAAGAAAAAATGGCACAACCATTTTGGAAAACAGCTTCAGTTTCATACAAAGTTAAACAGATGCCTACTATTCACTCAACCAAGAGAAATGGAAATATATGTCTGTAAAGAATCTGTGCATGAATGATCATAGAAGCTTTATTTGTAATAATTGGAAACAAAAAAAACAACAACAATGTCCCATCAACAGATGAATGGATAAACATATTGTGGTATATCCAAACCTTGAAATACTACTCAGCAATAAAAATGAATGAACTACTGATACATTCAACAATGTAAATGAAATCTCAAAATAATTATTCTGAATGAAGGAAGTCAGCTACCTGCAAAAAACCTATTCATACTGTATGAATCCATACAGAAAATGTAAACTAATTTATGGTGACAGAAAATAGAATAGTGGTCACAAAGTGGCGGGGGCGGGGGGCGGGGGAGAGCAGGGAAGGGAGGGAGGGAGATAAGGAAACTTAAGGGAAATATGTTCACAATCTTGTCATGGTGATGCTTTCCTGTGTGTGTGTGTGTGTGTGTGTGTGTGTGTGTGTGTATGAAAACTTATTAAATTATACAATTTAAGTTGACACAGTATATTTATGTCAATTATTCCTTAATCAAGCTTTAAACTTTTTAAAAAATAAATTCAGCATAAACAGGATGACTGTCAAGACAGTAATTTAAAATCTTTTTAATAGGTTTAACTGTGTATGATCAGTATGGAAAGCTATTCACTTGTTATTTTAGAATAGCTACTAGAGTATAACTGTACTGAATTCACATTTTTTTCCTGGAATGTACTTAAAGGATTGTAATTGCTTGATGAAGGTAATCTAAATAATCTTTTTAAATGGGTTTCTTTTACCTGCCCTACAACTAATATATTTTAGAGTATATTCTTGTTATAATATTCTTGTAAACTCTTTTTAAAGTGGACATTTGATGCCCACTAATAAGAGAAAATTGCATTTCAATAAGTCTTCCCCATAGCTAACTTTCTTTGCTATAATATTATCCAATTATTGATCATTCTTTTCCAGAAAATCAGTTTAAATTACTCTTAATTTCCAGAAATGGGCACTTACATTCTTTTAAGTACTTGTTCAGAAAGAAAAATGGATTAACCTATCCTCAGATTACCCATTTCCTAATTGTAGTAGCCAAAGGATTGTCCAATATATCAACCTAAAGATGATCCCTAACAACACTGTGATTCAATAGCTAGAAAACACTTATCCCCAGACTGCTTGAGGACACTTACCCTAAATCTTAGAAACCATGGGCTCCACCTAGTGGCATTTCTCCCAGTTGCTATTCTGGTTTTAAACCTAGCATTTAGCTTTTTGTTCATGACATTATTGTTTTATTAAATTGTTTAAAATAATAAAATGACACTCTTATTTAATGTAATACTATTTAATAGGGTTGTGATTTTCATCATTTTTCTAATTATACCTTACTGCTATAGTACTTAATATCATGCTTTGATTTGATTTATGCTAAATGTAAAGAAAACGGGAATTTTTTTAATGGTAAGGAAGTGGAGAGATGTATATGATAGCATTTTATAAAAAGGGAGTCCATTAACCAGTCTGTATAATCTCTAATATTATGTTGAAGGAAATGAATCTAATGATTCCATAACATAAATTATACAAAGCAATGAGCTCATGACCCTGGTTTTCAGTTCTCTACAGCATTTTATTGATATTTGCAAATGGTTGTTCTTTGCAACCATTAGATGGTGAGACATCTAATTTCTTCACCAGAGTATCTTATTTTTTATTTGAAAAGTTATAATTACATGTGATTCACATTAAGATTAAATAGGCACTTGTTACATGCCAATTAGGAATTCTGAAATGATCACACAGTTTGCTCACCAGACAAAAAGATACTTAGGGATTCATATTGAGCAGCCTATAGAAATCACATTCCATTGCCACTAGGTCAGACCATGAGGAAAATGTGAGTTATCTGACATGTTAGGGATCACTTCTAAATACTCTGCAAAAGTTCTGAGAAGGATATCCTGAGCTAGGAGCCAGACACTCATCCTCAATTCCTTTTATCTGTACTTTAAATTGTTCCACTTCTCTCTCTGATATCCCCTCCATTCATTCACCAACCCACTTACACATGCACAAGGACATACATACACACAGACACACACACGGTTTTCCTAGCTTTCCTAATCGCGACTCGAACATACTCAGGCTTTTAACTCACACTAAAGGGAGGGACTGATGGAAAGAACATTCTAGGGCAACCAAGGGTGGAGGCCAGGGGTTGGTGGAGTATATCACTCCTGATGGGGGCATTCCTCAGCCCTTCCAGAACTGGGTTGAGGTCCCCAACCTACTAGGGCTTCCAGGAGCCATCCAGATCTTGACATGTGGCTCTGAGTAGGCAAAAGGTGCAGCAATCCACCCTCCCAAAGCCCTGGCGAGCCTGCTGCTGCCGGAGTTGCACAGTGCATGCTCACTGGCCCACCGGAGTAGAGCAATGATGTTACAACCACATCAGAGAAAAGCCTGGATAATGACAGGGTGATGATAGGGAGGGGAATACTGTTTTTCCGTATCTCCTGTATAGGTGTAGTCCCTGGCATATCACGGATGAACAGTGAAGATTGCAGTTAAAAAAAAAAGACTCAGCCCCTAGCCCCTGCTCTACCACTGAGTTGCTATGTAACACTGTGCCCTTTTCATTTTGAGCTACCACATAAAAATTAACATTTACATATATATATATATATCCCCTGAACTAGCCTGTGTGTATTAAAAAAATACATGAAACCACTGATCACGGAGAGCTTAGGAGGGGCATGCCTTTCTCAGAATCAATTCAGAAGTACTCTGTCCTTACAGAGGTGAGGGCCTTCCCTATACCTTTTAGGAAGACCTCTGAGCTTTCACACTGTTCCATCACAAAACTTTGGAATACATTCATGATCTAGAAAGGGGAGGACAGTACCTACTTTCTTCCCTTCCTCCCTCCCTCTTTTGTTCAGGATTACAACTAGGAAATCAGATGTAAACAATTCATACATGAACTAAAACCAGAATTCTCAATATGGAACATTTGTGTGATGAAGATGTTAGGAGTCACATATAAAATGTGATCACATGCACATGTTTGGTGGGACACGCAGGAGCCATGTGGCTCTTATGGTTAGTGGTGATTTCAAATGAGAGTCTAGAAGCACAGGGCTTTGCATATGGTTGCCACAGAGACAAACAAGCAATTTATAGAATCTCAAACCTAGAGGATTAATTTTAATAACTTCCATCAAGAAGCAATACAGCATCGGAGTTGATAGCACAGGCTCTGGTGCCAGGTTGCCGGGGTGCAAATCCCCACTCCGTAACAGATGACGTGTGTGCGCTTGGGCAAGGTAATTAATTTCCCCCTACCTTAATGTTATCATCTATAAAACAAATATAGTAATGGTACAAACTGGGTGGGTTATTACATGATTTAAGTGAGTTCAGATACTATATATATATATATATATATATATATATATATATATATATATACACACATATATACATTCACACACACATACACATAAAACAGCATCATACACAAGTAAGTGCACAATATATAGTATTTATTAGTCTATGTCGTTAAGACTTGTAACGTTTGGTTACCTGCTCTGCAGAAGACATTCCTATGTCTGAACGAGACTTTTCTTTGGAGAGCCTGGTCTGACCTCGCTGTGTGCATCGTAATTATTTTCTCAGCATATAAATGACGACTGCTTCTCTGCCCCCTCTCCAACTTTTTGGCTCAAACCATTACTAATATATATTATTCTCTCCCTTCTAGGGAGACTCTGAATTGCAGAGGACGAGATGCTTTAAGCTCTTTTGGTTGTGAGATACCTCACAGAATGGAAGCTTACTGTAAGAATATGTGTGGAACCTCACCCTTCCATCAGCAGGAGTTTTAGTAGCCTGCCATTGGCGTGACGCTCTTGACTCTTGGTCTTTGCTTCTATTTAAGTGTCTCCTCTGCCTTTTTCTAACAGCTGGTTGATTTCTTCCAGGTTTCTCCTGCCAATTCAGGAAGCTCCAGATCTGTTCATTAGCGTTACTTGTAGGACGAGTTCGGCAATGCCAAACCTCCTCTGGCCAGTCTCCAGATTGGCCGTTACTGCTCAAAGGCCAGCTCCCATGCAGGCGTTCTCAAACTTCACCATGACTTACGTCATGATCACCCGGGGGCTTATGAAAGCACAGATTGCTGGGCCCCGCCCACAGTTTCCAATCTGTAGGTCTGAGGGTGGGGCCTGAGTATTTGCATTTCTAAAAGGCCCCCAGGTGATGTTTATGCTGTTGCTCCAGGGACCTCACTTTAGAACACCTGTCAGAGAGCAGGGATCATCTTTTTCTCAAGAAATAATTTGGGCCAAGTCCCACCGCAGTGGATATAAAAGAAGCAGTTTCCTTGGAAGTAGAAGTCAGGATTATAAAGCGTCAAGCAAATTAAACCTCAATAAAGCTGATTAAAAATTAAAAGCTAGGTTACAGCGGGAATTCCAGCCAGACATCCACTGAGAATTGCCCTCAATCACAATCATGATCTCCTTCAATGGATTCCCTGGTCTCTGAACCAAGGTTAGTTAATCTATAATTTTCTGATTTTTTTTTTTTTTTTTTTTTTTCTGGAAAATGGCTCCATTTCCTCTATACTCTGCAGTGGTCTTTATCTATTAGCTTTCTCTCAAGCATATCTAGACAGCTCTCTTTCAGTACTCCGAAGTCCTGTATATTTACCTTGAAAACATACAAACACAGATAGGAAAGTAATTTCCTACTAATCATTTGTCAATAAATACTGGAGAAAAAGGCCCCAAAATAATTTTAAATATAAATAGTGTTATGTAGAGTTTACTATGTCCAGAAGTGAAGTTATTTTTACTTTATGGCTCTCTAGTTTTGTCAGCCATGAGCTTCATCAGAGTTAGTTTTATGGGGCAATAACTTATAAAAGTTTTAAGTAGTAGAAGCCATTTTCCTAGGTAATAATTTTAAGCAAACACAGTAAGTGCAACAACTAAAAGCAGAATTGCTCTGCTTGAAATGAACATAGGGAACCAACATCTAGTCAGGCAGCTTTCCTTCTCAACACTCTCCCCACAGGGTGGCTGCCAAGGTGTCTCCCCTTGTCCTGGGCTCTGGGGAAGTCTTGTGTTTCCACCCATCACTTAGCAGTGTGAATCTCAGCAAATGTCCCTTCTGAGAGTCAGTTTCCTTATCTAAAAATGAGGTTAGAAATCCTTTGCTCAATGTATTGTTGTGATAAACTTGAGAATGCAAAAGTCCCTGCAATACAGTAAGTTTCATAAATATTATTTCCCTCTCTTTATTCCCTTTCTGATTTTGAATTGGAAAGACTATGACATATAGAAGCATCAGAGTTCACATTCTACTTTTTCACAGGCGCATGAAGTCCAAGACAAAGCAATGCAGACAGGAGACCTACAGCTAGAATGCTCAGAATTAGATTTTAGGTCAAGAGGATTTTTTTTTTTTTTACCTCTGAAGTATCGAACTATGAAAACCATTAAATAAATGGAAATAAAGTTCCTTCTTATGTGCCCTGTCACAGATAATCAGAACATATGCCTTCCAGGCCACTTCACCTGCTATACTTGTAACACTGTTTAATATTTGTGGAGATCCATTGTGGACTTAAAGTCATTTAAATTTCTAAAATTTCAATTAACAAAAACTCAGAAGGAAAACTCAGAATTGAACAGTCTTTCTTGATCAGGTTGATAATACACAGTTTTCAACGAAATTCTTCTTTCTGAGCTATCCCCTGACTTTTTTCCCAAGCCAACGTTTCTCTCAGAATGGAGAATAAATACACAGATTTGCCTACTTTAGACAGTGACGTTGAAGATACAGAAGACATATGAAAATGGGTAAATGTTTCAGTAAATTCCAAAATATATCAATTTTATATTGGTACTTCTGTGTGGTTATCTGCACAGCTAATTGGCTATACTGAAGTGCATATTATGGGTAAGAGACATATTCTACTTTATGAACATGGTTGCCTTACATGATGACAAGGAGCCATTTCTCCCAGCCGTGTTAAGAAAGTTAATCTGCCAGCATTGAAGGCAGACCACGGCTTATGAAGGGCAAGGTTATGTATTTTTCCTGCCAGTGCAAGAGGAACACTCTTGTGTACAATTTCTCTGTTCATCATGTCTGAAGTTTCTGAATTATGTTTTGAGGCACGGGCTGGGGCAAAGTCAACCTGTATAGTAAATGGGCATTTTCTCCGGTGCATATCAGCTATTTCTGCATTCCTACCCTTTTGCATTGAGAAAGCGTGTGTCCAGGCTCAATGCTCTGCTCTCCAGATGGGAAACTGCTGCCAAACAACATTGCTTTGCAGTGGGGGAAAAAGCCAGCTCCATCATGGACTTTCCAGTCTCAGGCCTCCAATTTCTACGGTGCATTCCCCCTTCAGAAGCCCCTCAGGCACCTCGAACTCAACCTGTATTCATCCTGTCCTCTTCCCAATAAGCCGCTCCCACCTCCACTTCTAGCCTGACTCATAAAACTGTTCTTCAGGAAATGGAGCTGCTGTGCACCTAGCAGCTCAGCCAGAGGTTACCCTGGCAACCCCCTCTTCTTCACTCTCTCATCATATCTACCATCATTCCCATTTCCTATAAACCTCATCAGAGTCGGTTCATTTCTCTTCATCTGCAGGGCCACCACCTTTGAACAGCTTCCTAACTGCTCCCCTGCATTCACTCTACAATCAGAGAAACTGTTTATAACACAAATTACTAGCAGTTTTCAATGCCTTACCATTTCCTTGCAGATAGAGTCCAATTTCTTTAGACCCTCCATAGTACAAACTCTGGCTGTTTTTTGTCATTTCCTTCCATTCTCTCCCTGTCTTTCTCTGTCAGTATGGAAATCTTTCAATTATTTGGAAGCACACGATTTTTTCTTCTTTGGGTTTTTTAACTGGCTTTTTCACTTCTTCACCCTTTAACTAGGAGAATCTGTATCAATTCATATGGGTAGTCCCACTCAAGCTTTAAATTCCATCAAGACGTTATTTCCTTCGGGATGCCTGATTGCTCTCCCTCTACCCAACCACCACCAGGCGTCTACCTGCCAGGCCACCTTCCTGGAATGTGGCTCCAGCCCTGGGCTCCCAGGAGAACCTCACAAGCATTAGTACTGGAGGTCCTCTATGCAACTGATCACCCCGGTTGGGAGCAACTGGGGAATCACAGAAGGTCAGAAAGTTCTCCAAGGGGAGAAACAGACCAGGACCATGGTCCCTCTCCTGAACTGTATTGTGGGTTCCTGCTGGTCCCAAGCATTGGAGGGAGATCTGAAAATTGTGAGGAAGCACTCAAAAGGTCATGCCTAGATTAGGATTTCTACTTACCCAGAGTCTAAGGGACTGAGGGACGTCCACCTTCTCCAATTTCATCTTTCTGGCTCAAATGACTAAATCTGGACAGCGTAGGGGCAAAATTACCATATGGTTAAGAATCTTTGTGCAAGTAACAGATATTCATGTAGGCTTTCTTAAGTCGAATGGGAATGTATTATAGGGATACAGAAGTATCTGATGAAATCTGAGGGCAGAAATATGTACAGCCATAGAAAGGAACTAGAACAAATAATTTTAAACTTTTCAGATTTTTTGTTTTTTTAATATTTCTCATCTCTGCTCCTCCCTTGCATTGTTTCCCTTTGTCCCTCTGCAGGCTGGCTTTTTTGCTTTGTCTACAAGCAAACCACAGATGAAGCACAGTTCTTTGGTTTATATGTTGGAGGTCCAGACTTGCAGCCTCAGGTCCAAATTGGAAGTGGTCCTAACTCTAAGTTAGAGAACCTGATGAGCTCAGTGTTGCTTAGCTGCCCACATGTGACCCAGCAAGCTACATCCACATGGCACTCAGGGCCACATTTCTGTGACATAATGGGAAGACGGCACAGAAGAGTTTGGGGACCCCCTGTCCTCACGCCCTCAGGCTTACTCCACAGGGCCACCTGCCTTCCTACAGTTCCCACCCTGTACATCTATGCCCCCACCACTATCTAAAGAACTCACCCTACTCTTGCAGGCCCAAAATCCATGTGCTACTGTAAAATTCTTCCATCTTCGCTGCTCCATGAAATATTATTTCTTTTGTTTTTTCCTTTCAAAAGGCTATAAATAGGAGAAGGTAGGCTGGAGGAGTTATCTTTTTCCTGCCAGTAGGACACCAACCTGTTAGGTCTCAAAAAATGTTCTCTCCGTTTCACAAATGTTAGTTGTTCTGATTTTATTTTATTCCCTATTTATTATCACCCCCTTGTCTAAGACTGGCACTATTTCAAAGGAACTGGGTCAGAACCTAATCTTTCCTTACCACTGCAGCCCGAGAATATTATCCCAAACTAAGGTTCCTTCCCTTGCCTCTCTCCCCTTGCCACCTGATACACTGCACATTGTGCTAATGTGCTGAGAATTATTAGCACAATGGACTTGGCTACCAAAAGTTTTAAAATATCCAACCACCTGTTTTCCTTTTTAACCACTTTGTTCTTTGTGATAGTAGAACCCCATCAGGCCCATCAAAAACTACCCACTGACAGGTCCTGCAGGACTGAACTGGCAGAGGGCACAGGGCTTAACCACTCAGAGAATAACTCTCCACGTGTTTGTTGTAACAAGAAGTGATTTGCCAGTCTTCCTTTCTATGATACTACTTCATTTTAACGAGGCAGTACAAACGGTTAGCATCCAGTTTACTGAAAGGTCTCCTTTAATTATACTCTTCCCTCCTGGTTTCCCTCCCAACACAACCCAGTAAAGTTGAGGTGAAATAGAGGGAAACTGTCCTCAGCCGCAGTGCTCTCCCCCATTGCAGAGCTGCAGGATGCCTCGTACATGCTGTACTCGCTGTCAGCAGCTGTTCTTCATCTGCCCTTTTCTCGCTCTTCCCAGACATTGGAACTTCTTCCAAAAGGCATTTTCCCTCTTTGCCAAACTTTCCATATGTTAGACTAAAGAATTATTTCTTGAACCCTGGGGACTTCTGGTTTTAAGCTTTAAAAATTTGCTAAACAATGCTTCTTTTTTATTTCTTCCCCCTTTAAACAATTCAAAAATGAGATCAATTTCTCTCTCCTTTCTATCGCTCTCTCTCTCTCGCACTCTTTCTTGCTCTGGCTCTGTGATATTCCTTATACGAAAACCTTCCCTTAGCACTGTACACTTTTTAGCTTCTAACCTGCAATCCTTAAATCCCATTTTTTTAAACCACTTTCTGAAAATTATCTTATCCCATGCATGCATAAATCCTCATAATATCTTCCAAAAGCAATATAGAGAGCAGGTGCTACTTTGCTCAGCATTTAATACAACTCTATTTGAAACAATAAAAAAAAAAAAAACCAACCACTTTTCCATGTTTCAGCATGTCCACTAGATGGCGGAGTAGTCCTCCATTTTATTTCTATGAAAAGGGCCCCTTATTGCTAAGTATTCCCTTTGGGTAGAGCACATTGTGTTGCTCCATTTATTTTCAAATTCTAGACTTTCTGATGTCCTGTAAAGTCTTTATAAGCAAGGACCGCAAAAGCGATCATCTACTGAATATGTGCTATAACCATGTACCTTGCTAAGATTTGCTTTATGATTATAGGCACATATATTTAATAAATAAATTATGATAAAATGGATATTTTATGACATACTAATGGTGATAAGATCAATAAGAAATAAAACACTATTCCACTAGATATTCTTATGCTATATAACTGACAAAGAAACTTTAATAAACTTAAGAAAATTTAACTTTAGGGCTTCCCTGGTGGCACAGTGGTTGAGAGTCCGCCTGCCGATGCAGGGGACGCGGGTTCGTGCCCCGGTCCGGGAAGATCCCGCATGCCGCGGAGCGGCTGGGCCCGTGAGCCATGGCCGCTGCGCCTGCGCGTCCGGAGCCTGTGCTCCGCAACGGGAGAGGCCGCAACAGTGAGAGGCCCGCGTACCACAAAAAAAAAAAAAAAAAAATTTAACTTTGGCTGAAGGTTCAGAAAGGGCTACAAGCACTTTACATTTCTGTTTCTACTCACAGGTAAACGAATGTGCCAAACCAATATGTGGAAAGTATAATGCTATTTCTGGGTCATATTACCATTCAGCACAACCTTCTGTTCTCCTCACTGACTAAAGGCATTGTTTGGCTTTTTAGGAAGACAGCTTTTTAAAATGTTAAGTACTTCAAAATGAAATGTCTTGATTACGTCCATAAGCAATGGTAAGGTGAGTAATGGTCTGAATTTTCCGGTAAATGGTACTTAATTAGTTTTTCGACTTATCCAAAGCTAAAAACATGTTGTTTTGAATAAAGCCTTGCCAGTGCTTTTGTTTGTTTTGTTTTTTCATATTAATATATCACACTAGATACTGAACCAAAAGAAATATATGCAAACATCTGATAGAAATTTCACTAATTTGATTTAAATCTCTACTCCAGTGGATTTAAGAGTGTGCCCTGCAAAGTGCTGGGGGCTCTGAGGGGCCTGTGTGGGGCTTCCACACAGACAGCAGGAGGAAGGTCTGCCTCTACACAGGCTCTCCCATCCTAGCCAAAGAATGTACACATTCATCCCTTTCTCACACTGGGCAACCCCTTTCATTGAAACAAAAAGTTTTGCACCTAATAAAAGCCATTTGAATTGTCTGTTATTAAGTATAGGTCAAATGAACATCACTTGGTATATATAGAAATAAGAATTCTATTTTTGCCAATGGAAAAAAAAAATGACTTAATCTGAATAATTTGGTAAAAATAAAATCAAAATTTTGTGCCAACAAATTAAAACTAGAGAGCAGCTATCATATAAAAAATCAGATTTGTTTAACTGGATTTGTTATTTTAGGCATTTTGTTGTCATAGCTTGTGGCTTAATCAAATGCACTCAGGCTCCGCAACGGGAGAGGCCACAACAGTGAGAGGCCCGCATACGACAAAAAAAAAAAAAAAAAAAAAAAAAAAAGAAAACTAAGGAAAGCAAGAGATCCACGAAGCACAAAATGTGCCCATCTGCCTGCCTCTGTTGCAGGGGGCTCAGGGGAGGGCCTACTCACATATGCACACAGAGATATGCTGATAAGAACCTGTCCCATGGAATGGGAAAGACAACCTGCAAAGCACTGAGGGCTGCAGGACATTGTCTTGAAGTGGACAATTCATCATAGGGGATTTAAAAGTGTTCATGCACTTCTCTTATATATATTTCATATGAGTCTTAAACTAGCCCAGAGATACAAGACCTCATTTGAAGGAAAAAAATTCTGGCCTGTAAATAGGTTAATGAATGTTATATCTTAGAGGACAGTCAATTGTTGGGAAAAGATGAAAAAAACTCTACTGCCTAAGAAACATTATTCATTGATGTAGCTTAGCTCCTGAAACAAAGAAACCTCCAAGTTTTACGGGATAAACATCATTCCTCACTTGTCTAACCACCCAGTGCTAATGTCTTGGTCAAGCTTTTTCCATTTGTGACTTTGCCATTCCCCTAGGGCCTTGGGATCCACTGAAATCTGGTGGTAGAACAGAAAAGACAGAGAGTGGAGGCAGTATATCAACTTCTTTAAAAAATGCTCTCCCTGGAAGTGGCATTTATTGGTGAGACCTTGTCACATGGTCATGCCAACAGCAAAGTCTGGGTGACCACTTCCCAACACTACACTGTGAGAGGTAAAGTAAGAATTACAGTGAGCTAGTTATAACTGCCATAGCAATAAAAAAATCAAAGGATAAAATAAGTTATTTCATTAAGTAGGGAATACAAAATACCAGAGAAAGTGATTTCTTGCACTTTGTATACAAATTTTTTAAAATTAATTAATTAATTTTATTTTTGGCTGCGTTGGGTCTTCGTTGCTGTGCACCAGCTTTCTCTAGCTGCAGGGAGCAAGGGCTACTCTTTATTGTGGCGTGCGAGCTTCTCATTGCGGTGGCTTCTCTTGCTGTGGAGCACGGGCTCTAGGCCTGCGGCCTTCAGTAGCTGTGGCTTGCGGGATCTAGAGCGCAGGCTCAGTAGTTGTGGCTCATGGGCTTCGTTGCTCCGCGGCATGTGAGATCTTCCTGGACCAGGGCTCGAACCCGTGTCCCCCGCATTGGCAGGTGGACTCCTAACTACTGTGCCACCAGGGAAGACATGTATAAAAATTTTAAACAAATACTGGGTCCGAAATATGTTAGAGCCTGATTACAGCTTTCCTAGAGTAAGACTGAAAGACTTTGTTGTGGATGTTCATTCAATTTAACTCAACAAATATTTACTGTTCTTCTGTGGAAAGATATTAAAAAAGGACACACTTGTACGTACACAGACTCTAACTACCAGTGGCTTAAAATCAACTCAAGGGATAAGACAAAGACACGACTATTAACACTAAACAGAGTGAGGTGGCAAAAACTGAACATGCACGAGAGGATGGGCTGGCATAATTTTTTGTAAAGGAACGGATAGTATATATTTTAGGCTTTGTGTAACTACTCAACATTGTGGTTGTAGTGTGAGAACAGCTACAGACACTGAATAAATAGGTGGGTCTGCCTGTGTCCCTGCACACTTTTATTTACAAACACAGGCAGTGTCGTGCCTCTACTCTCTGTCTTTTCTGTCCTACCTCAGGCTGTAGTTTGCTGACCCTGGCTCTAGAGGCTCCATTAACAAAAATGTCAAACCTGGTGGCAGGAGACAGCTTTATAACCCCTCTGAGGCTGAAGCACAAGCTTCAGTAGAACACACGATACAATGTGGCACTCCACCCATTTACCGAGGCAACTAACATTATCACAGCATGGAGAAGAGTAGACAAACAGCAACAGGAAGGGTTTTCTCTAGGATCTTCTAATCTTGACTTCTCATAGACTTCAAGTTTATCTTTTTTTTTTTTTTTTTTTTGCATTTAGCTTGTATATTGCTAGTCTTGTGCCTTATGTTTCTATTGTAGGGCTTAAAATTGTAATCTTTGATAAGAATATGTCAATATCTCTTATTACTACTTAATGAATTAACTTCTCTTTTTCTTTAAGGATGGTCTATATATCTGGCCTATAGGCTAATTTGTCTAAGGAAGAATGCATTTTACCAAATAAAGGGTTCTCTACACAGAGCTGATGTTTTCTAATGTTAGATTCTGTTTTTGTTATATATGAGCATAGAAAGACCAGATGTAGAAGGACAGATGTAGACTTATCTAGACAAAAGTATCTAAGAACCAGGGGATGACTACAGTACTCTCAATCCAGAAACTCAGAATATTTAGAAATATAATTTATTTTTCTATAAGCGAGCTTAATTCCTACTTCACTTATATTAGACTTTTATCTCACTCAATGTGGGAGCCTTGGGCCCTATCAACTCTGAATACCATAGACTCTGAAGGCTTGCCACCTCCCCCTGGTTACATGGATTACATGCATTACTGAGTAATAATCCCACAAAACCAGGGCAGTAACGCAATACAGATGTGTTTCTTTCTTTCTCGCGACATCGTCCTATGTACATTGAGGGGCTCTGTCCCACACGGTTATTTGGGGATATGGATTTCTTCCACCTAGGGGAGGCCTCCCAAGGATCCTTTATAACTAAGAGGTGAAGGAAGAGGAGACCAGGAAGGACACTGGCCGTCCATCCCTCAGTGAGAAGGCCAGGAGATGTTACACACCCCTGCAACTCACACTCCATTGCAGAGAACTAATCCTATAATCCCCAGTGACATGAAAGGGAGCTAGGAAAGACAATCTAGAAATGTGTGCTGGAAAAATAAGAAACTAGTCTGGTGAGCACAGACTAGTGTTGTCTTTGCCACAACAGTCCACTTCACTTTCAAATTCCCCAAACTTACCAAGGAAATTTCACCTGTTGACCTAACCCTGGGGTTTTTGCTGGGAGGGGAGCAGATATCAGGGCCCACAACTATACAGCCATGTTTCCACTCCAAGCCCTGCCAACCCAAACCAGGGCATCTTATCTAGTCATCTCTCAGGAAACCTGGCTCTGACTCAGTCATCCAAGCAACCAGAGCCTTCTGACTGTGATTACAGAAGTACATCTGGCTTTTGCACCAGAAATTTATTAATTCACTCACCAGACAGTGACTGACACTCAGTGTCCTCTGTTCTAGACACTTGGGATGATATCAGCGAGGCGAGGACAGGGGCAGCAAGTATGTCAGCTACTGGGAGCTTTAGACAGAAACAGCAGAAACAATAAGGATGTTACGCTGTACAGTAGAGGGTGATAAACGCTGTGGAAAATGTAGGGTACAGGGCAATGGGGTGCTAGCAGAATGGCTGGTTACCATTTTTTAAATGGTGTCCAGGTTAAGACTTGTTGAGAAGATGATAACTGAGCAAAACCTTGAAACAGATGAGAGAGTTGGCCAAGAAAATATCTAAGGGGAAAGAATTCCAAGCAAAGGGTCTGAGGAAGGAACACACCTGACATGTTCGACGAGGAAAAGGAAGGCATCATGGCAGGAGTAGAGTGAGCAAGGGAGAGACCGTGCCTGAAGTCAGAGAGATGAGAAGGTCCTGAGCACGTGGGAACTTGCAGCTTCTTTCTGAGTCTCCTCTCTGGGCAGTGAGGAAGCAGGCTATTCCTGGCCTCTTCATTTTTGATCTTAGATTCCACTGTGACCCCCTGCTGGTTGCTGTTGTTTTTACTCTCCTCCTCCTCCTCCTCCTCCTCATTTTCTGGTAATCACGCTTTACTAAGCCAGCATTCTATAACCCTGCACATGTCCTGTCATCTCTCTCAGCTCAGGGTCTCCTCCTCCTTTTTGCAACTTAACAATTAATCTCCCTTCGCAGTAGTACATGTGAAAAATTTTAATACACTTTTGAGTAATAAAGAGTTGTCACCCCGGATGCTGAGGTCCTCACTAATTTCTACCATAATCAGAAATCTTATTTGAATGGGATGTCATGATAAGTACAGGACCACTGTTTCAAAGCATTTTGCTCAAGATGCTCTCTGTCTCTGTCTCTCTGTAGAAATTTCACACAACTTCTTCCATCTAATGCATATAAATATATTTTAGTCGTGGTCTGTATGTTTTCACAATAAAGACTTCCCTTACAGACAGGCTACTGCTTCTTCTGTAGTTAAAGTCCTTTTGGAAAACACACACACACACACACACACACACACACACACACACACACCCTCTGTCTTTTTTTCATCATCTCCTTGCAGATATTGGTTTACATGGGAGCTGAGGAACCACCTTGGGAAAGAACTAAGACCATACCCCAAGTCAAGCTGAGATATATGAAGACCTGAAAGTACAGGAGACACAGTAACAAAAATGGGCATGTGGAGCCTCTGAGAGGATTCATCAAGGGGGAAGGACCCTGGAATTCTGATTCTGAGGTGGGTGCAGGGAGAGGCTGTGAAGTTGAAACGACAGCATGTTATTGTATAACAGGGCAGTGGTTAGCCAAATCTTTCCATCTAAGCACCTGATGATAAAGAGCTGTGTGGGGGAAGAAAAAACTAGAATCTGATCAAAATGAATAAAACCTTGGAGAACGAATAACACAGAAGTGAGAAAATTATTATCCTTCACACTTCAGAGCAGACAGTTGTCTCTAGAACCAGAACATCCCCAGGAAACTGTCATCAGGAGGGATCTCCCTCAGGAGAGAGTTCAAAGGAGCATCGTGAGCCCAGAGCCTTCCTTGGGTAGCTCACGAACCCATGTGATATACCCTTGAAGATTCCAGCAGTTACTCACAATGAGACCCCACATTCACAAAGGTGTGTGCCAATGAACTGATGGAAGCCTGGTAGCAATGTCCATGTGTCCCCATGACCTTAGGATGAAGATTCCCCACTGCTCTTTGCAGGGTGTGTGGAAGAACATTTTGGAGTGTATTTTCAGAAGGCAACTGGAATGCCACAGCCAATTTATCTCTGACCAACAGGAGGTGCTAAGTGGTGATGACTACAGAACCAATTCCTCCAGGCTATGCAAAGCAAGTAGACAGCTGCACAGTAACCATCCTTTAACTTAAGATTGACAGTGGGTCTCTCTGGTCACCTCAGACATATTTGTAGGTCACTTATCTAAAGTCACTTAGGAATTCAGTAGAGCAATTTTTCTGCGATGAGATGCATTCTCACCTCAAATGTTGAAAACGGAAAGCTGTTAGATACTTGTGGATGTACATATGTGTGTGTATGTGTGAAACAATTGTGGCTGTCACAAACACGTTATACTCAAACTAGTTTATACTCAAACACGACTGTGTTCCTTAGACATCTTGTACTTTAGTTACCACGGTAACTGTCACACCTTATCAGGACTCATTTGGTTTAATATTTTTGCTTCTCCAGCTGAAATCTAATTTACATATAGTCAACCACATCTTCTTCACCTAGGAGCCCCCAACATTTAATACGGCATATAGCTGTGCCTAGTGTGTCCTTATCAAATGAATGAATGAATGGAGTATCCATTATAGTTATCTTCTGTGATGTCTAGTAAGATTCTTAGCCATAGGTATTGTATAAATCAAAGCAGTCAGAGTCTCACCCACAGATACACACACACACACACACACACACACACACACACACACACACACACTGAAAGCTGCTTTTTCCGATTTCTATGCATTGCTCTCTCTACTCACTCTGATTAATCAAAAAATTAGCTCTGGAATGTATTGCTATGTGACTTTTTGTTTGTTTGTTTCTCTGAGATTCACTTTCCTCTTGCATAAAATGTTTATAACAACGGTTTCATGCAATGTAACCATGAGGACTAAGCAACAGAATCCACGCTAACCTAGTCATAACCTCATCACTATAAACGACAGGGCAGGAAGGAGAAAATGGGAGTTTCAGGGATGGTTTTTTCTTGTTCACCCACTATTAAGCAAGGCTTATAAGAGTATATATTGGTCCCAACTCTGTGGTTTTCCTTCTCACTTAGAAGGAGCTTTTTTCAAGTAGATCTGGTAGTAATACAACAAAATAATTTAATTACATATTTAGAAAGTTAGTAGTTTATGAGAGCAAGAGGCTCCCTGGAGAGAGAGACTCATGATCAATTTTGAGGGCAGATTGCCTGAAGGGAGAAGCTGACTACAAAACATTTAATTACAGACTTCCCTCTTTATAGGTGATCTTAGTGTCACACATAAACCTGTCAGAATTTCTTCAAGACACATAATGTGATGACAAGATTAATATTCTAGACCTAGAAAAAAGGTATTTTGCCAGAATTATTGATCAAATTTTTAAGCTAAGAATTTAGGTCTTGACTGATTTCTGAGGTTCAGAACTGCTTTGAATTGTTATTTGATCAGACATGCTCTTCAGACACGTGGTTTGCAAACTTTTGTAAACTGTGTTTCTTCAAGCTGCTCCAGATTGGGGGTGAATTAGCTACTTGGAAACAGATAACAAACAATTTTTCCATGACCATGTATTAAATGATCCACTGTGTGTGTGTGTGTGTGTGTGTGTGTGTGTGTGTGTGTGTGTGTATGTCCTCTGCATCCAAACATGAATGAGTTAGTTGACACTTTACCTGACTTTGGATCATATAGTTTAAAGATTTCCCAATTTTGTTACTAATCTGTTTCCAAGGAGCATCCTTAGGGACCATGAAGCCATGGAATAGTATGAAAAGTGGCTAACTGGGCAGGAATAAATAGGGGTTGACCAATGCTTCCTCAACACTTACTGCATTTCTGCCCCAGCTTTCATTTGTAAAGAGAAATCAGTTGCCAGAATCATCTGCAAAATCACTGCTTTAGTTAACCAGTGCTTCGATTTACAAATGAGAACCTAACTTCAATTAACAATGGTATGCCTTGCCCAAGGGCAGAAAGCTGTCCTTTTTAGTCATTCTTGAACTAGAAGGAATATTTTTAGTCATCCTTGAAAAAAAGAACACTTTAATAATAAGTAGTCTCAGAAGTTTAATTTTAATTTCATGACAAAGTTATTGAATGTATTAATCCTAATGTCATAGATGAGAAAATATTTGAACTGCTCTCAGTATCAGCATTCTTAAAAGTCCAGATTTCTACTAACAGTCTGTTGAAGGACATTTAGGCTTTCTCTATTATGCTCCTCAGAAATTCTTCCAGCTTCCACCCAGTGCCTGGTTCTAAAATAAGTCTCACAATTTTTAGTTCGGTTTGTTCCAGCAGCATCCTGCTTTCAGGTACTAAAATTTGCATGAGTTGCCAATTGCTGCATAACAATATTTAACAGATTTAACAGCTTAAAACCATACACGTTTATAATCTCACAGTATCCATGTGTCAGGAGTCTGGGCATGCCTTAGCTGGTTCCAAGCCACAGTGCAAGACATTGGTCACAATGCCTCAGTTGCAATCAAAGTGTGTTGGTTGTACCTGGCATATCATCTGTGGTTCTACTGGGGAAGGCTTTACTTCCAAGTTGATTCAGGTTGTTGGCAGAATTCATTTACTTTTGGTTGTAAAACTGAAGATTTCAATTTCTTGCTAGCTGTTGGCTGGAGACCCCTCTCAGCTACCAAGTGCCACCTGCAGTTCCCTGACTCGTGAAGTGTTCCTTCCTCAAAGCCACCAACAGAGAGGGACTCCAATCTGACAGGTGCTTCAATCTTATATGACATATTCAAATAATCATGTGTGTATAATCACTTTTGCCTTAATTTGTCAGTCAGATGCAAGTCAAGGTTCCCATCTATACTCAAGGGGAAGGGATTACACAAGGGCATGAATATATCTATATCTATACCTTTATACCTGCATCTATACCGATACCTATATCTATATCCATCTATATCTATACAGAAAGAGACATACATGTGAGTATATGTATATGCATATAATACATAACATGTATATATCTATCAATGAAGTTATCTTTGTAAAGATATTCTGACTTTATAATGTTTATACTTTAAAATGCTTTATACTTTTAATTTCAAACTAGCAAATGACAGATTTGAGGGATTGGTTGGTCGGTTGATTGGTTTCACTGGTGAAAAGATTTAACCTAATATATACAACTGCAAAAGAATTATATAGATTCAGGATATGACAGAATTCATTGTTAAGTCATCATGTTGACCACTGGGAAACAACTGAAGGCAAGTGACCCAATTTAGAAAAAAATTTTTGGCCAGAAGATGATATTTAATATCCTAATTAGAGAGTCTAAAGTAACGGAGTAGTATAATTGAAGTTATTGAAACTAAAGCTAAGAAAATCTTCATTTTGAGGGTATGAGAAGAGGTTGAGTCAGGAACCTAAAAGAATGTTGGTGGATGAGCAAATCATTGGCACTTGTTTTTTCCTCTATTTTTTCACTTCCACATTGGTTAAAAGATTTCAAACATGAAATGTGTGACTATTGTGCTGCCAATAACTATCTGGGAAATATTTAGCTCCCTAATGATCTGGCAGCAAATCAGGTATGATTTCATTTATCTACTTACACTATGCATTCAAGACACTCATTACTACTTAGCCTGTGAATTCACTTTTAATATTTAATGGTGGGGAAGGTATGCAGGGAGTGTTTGTCCTATGGTCTATCATGTATGATTGGATTAAGACATTTTATGTGTGTTACATCATGAATGAAGACACATTTTTCAATCTGAGTTAAGTATAATAACACCCACATGTATGAAAATACAACTGAGGTGGGCCAAGAAAAGCAAATTGGAGAAATACGTACATGATCATATATTCTAAAGTTGACTTACGTATGGTGGATGCTGTGGTCTGAATGTCTGTGTCACCCCAAAATTCATATGTTGAAAATCTAATCTGCAGTGTGATGGTATTTGGAGGTGGACCTTTGGAGTGATTAGGTCAGGAAGGTGGTGCCCTCATCAATGGGATTAGGGCTTTTATAAAAGAGACCCCACAGAGCTCCCTACCTTACTTCACCATGTGAGGATACAATGAGAAGGATTTCACCAAACGATGCTGGCTCCCTGCTCTTCGACTTCCAGCTTCTAGAAACGTGGGAAATATATTTCTGTTGTTTATAAGCTACCCAGTCTGTGGTATTTTGTAATAGCAGCCTGAATGAACTAGGCCAGGTATTAATAAACTCTAATTGAATACATAATAAATATTAGTTGAACTGATGAATATGAATATGTTAAATCGGAGATATCATTTTATCTTTCTTATTACTAACATTAGTTGAAGTTATGCCACTATAACTGAGACTTCTCAAAAACAATACAATATTAGAAACAAACAAACAAAAAACTTAAATAAATGTATGGATCACTGACTTGGTCATTTTAAGGGCCAATTATATAAAGAAACAGAACCACATTTCCTTCCTCATTTATTAGGAAGGTGTACGTCAGCAGTTAACGTGATTATGCTGAACACTCAATAGAGTACTTTAATTCAGAGCTTTGAGTTCACAAAAATGATGGTTAATCATGCACTTTATATTGACCTTGTAATACATTTTTTAGTTTTAGTGGGACTAATTTACATATCATAAAATTGTTTCATGGTTGGTATACAATTCAATGAATTTTTAGTAAATTTTAAGAATTGTGTAATCATCACAAAATTCTAACATTAGGACTTTTCATCATGCTAAAGAAATTCCCTCAGACATCTTTGCAGTCAATCTCAGCTTCTGCTCCCAGCCCTAGGGAATCACTGTCTGCTTTCTGTCTTTATATAAATTCACTCTTGGGGAATATTTCATAAAATGAAATCATACAATATGTAATCTTCTGAATCCTTCTTTCACTTTCATTTATGCTGCAGTATGTATCAGTATCTTTCTACTTTACTGCAGAATAATATTCAAGTATAGGAATATACAATATTTTATCTATTCACCAATTGATGAGCATTTGGATCATTTCTAGTTTGGGACTATTACAAATAATGCTTCTATGAACATTCACCTGAAAGTCTGTGTAGACATATGATTTCACTTCTTTGGGGTAGATTCCTAGGAGTGGAATTGCTGGATTAAATGGTAAATTTATGTTCAACTATTTAAGAAATTGTCAAAGTGCCAAAGTGACTGTGTCATTTTACATTTTCACCCAATGTGTAAGAGAGTGCCAGTTTTTCCACATCTCTAACTCCTGATATTGTCTGTCTTTTCGATTAAGACCATTCTAAGTCTATATAATGGTCCGACTGTGATTTTAATTTACATTTCCATAGTGATTAATGAGGTTGATCAACTTTTCATATGCATGTTAACTTTCCATATATCTTCACTGGTGAAATCTCTATTCAAGCTTTGCCTGTTTTTAAATTAGTAATTTGTCTTATTATTGAGTTGTAAGAATTCTTTATATATTCTGAATACAAGTTGTTTTCCAGATATATGATTTGCAAATATTTTATCCCAATATGTGCCTTGTCTTTTTGTTTTTTAATTGTGTTTTTTGAAGTGCAATTTTAGTTTTAATAAAATCCAATTTATCAATTGTTTTGTCTTTTGTGGCTCTTAGTTTTGGTGTTGTATCTAAGAACTCTTTATGCAACACAAAGCCTTGACAATTTTCTTCAATATTTTCATCTATGCATGTTATAATTTTAGCTCTTACACTTAGGTCTATAATCCATGTTGATTTAATTTTTCCTTATGGTGTGAAGAAATGATCTTAGTTCAACTTTTTGGATATGTATATGTAATTTATATATATTTTTACACTTCATGATATATTTTTACACTTTCACTTGAATATAGTTAAGGCTAATGCACCTGAAATTCACTTAAACTGGGAGAATTATCCTGAGACAAACAGTCTTAGAGTCAACTGAGAAACAGTTCTCTCTTGGCCTTGTGCCATACCTTATACTGACTAACCCAATGGAGGAAAAGAGATCTTCCATCAGCTTGATACCAGTCAAAATCAAAGCAGAACTTCCCTCTTTCTTACTCTCTTAAAGAAATGCTCTATTGTTTCTTTTCAGTGGAGTTCCCTACTAAAGACAAAATAAAAATTTTCTGAGTATCTATGGGAATATTTAAAGAATTAGCTGTCAAAATAGTTATAGGAAGAAAAACATGGAAAAAGGAATCAAGTAATAAATGTAATTGGTAATTAAAATATGTTAAAAATGCATGCAGGGCTTATAATCTAATAGGATTACATAATCATGTAAAGTTGTCCTAGATGTGGTATGACATATACTGAGTTATTTCCCCTTGCTGGTAAATGGAATAGTATTGGAAAATTTGAGGTGCATTATTTTTCAGCTAAGACCTAATTATTGCTTCTCTGCATAAACAACTCTCTCATCTCAGTTTTTCTCTATATACAGAAACCAGTGTTGTCAGAATCAGTTTGAAGGGTCGATTGTCTCACCATACACAGCAGGAAAGAGTGGCTAGTAGATGAATTGACTGTGGTTTTGCTTAGCTTTATAACATGAAAGCTAATCACTTTGGAACTGATACGAATAAAGTCATTTTTGTTCATTAATAAAAGTAAGCTATTTGAATGCCAATGATATTTTAGATTCACAAAAGTTATAAAGTAGTAATAATAAGCCTTAACCAACATTATCATTGCTATCACTCATAAAATACAATTTCTTTTAATCTAAGAAACCTTTGAGTATGTACTTATAATCATAATTTTAACTCATGAATTTGTGCATACTTACTTCCAAATATTAACAAGAGTTAAAATTTTATTTAAGAAAAACACAACAATCCTCTTACCTCTTGAAAGTATGAATAGTAAAGGGATATATCTCCTAAAGACCGCAAATTCTTATTCAATACAGCTTTTGGATGATACTTTGTCCATTCATACCATCTATAGCCACTGAAAAACAATATTTGCCTTTGAGTTCTCTGCTACTAAATGCAAGAGACATCAATAAAAGCAAGTTTTGAGGCTGCAGTTCAGTCTTCTGTTAGAGTAATGGTTCTCAAAATGTGGTACCCAGACACCAGCCCCACCACTGAATAAGATCAGAAACAATGGGGGTGGCACCCAGAAATCTGTGTTTTAACAAGCCCTCTAAGTGATTCTGATATATGCTAAAGTTTTGATAACCACTCAGGTAGTAATTACTGATAAACTGTAACTAGGCAGACTCCTGTTCTATGAGCTGGTGTATGTTCTCTCTGCCCTTCTAAGTCAGCCTACCTCCAATTCCCTTAGAAGTGATTGCATCTGAATCTACATCTCCACAGGCACCGATGTAGAAAAGCTCAGAGATAGGAAGTAGGACCAAAACTCAGCTAAGGTTAAATGCTGCAACGAAGGAAGGATGGCCAGGTTCTGAAAAGATGGTCCAGTGGACATGCTTGTGTTGAACATCCTAACTATGAGGGGGCAAGGCAGCACATTTCAGATATAGGAACCAGATGAGAAGAAACTGGTGCTAGAGCAAGAGAAGTGTCAAAGTAAATTAGGTCAAGCATACTCTTCTTGAGGCCAGAAAGGATTCTTCCCCAAATGGTGACCTAGTTGCAAATCTCCATTAACAAGACTTGCTCTCGGTATAACCCACAATTACTAAGGGAAATATGTGAGACCTTTAACTTCCAGTCACTCTCTTCTAGATTATTTCCAAACTTTTCCTTTCCAGTCCATCAAGCATATGCTGCCTTTGTTTATCTTCTGAAAGCTTCTAAAGAAGAGTCTGAGTTACGTTATTTCACTGTCTACAAGTACACAGGGCTCCCATGTTTTTCCATAGCTATGTACATTCTTGTCAACTTGATATTTAGGCCCTCTAATATGGATGTCAATTACTCCTCCATTCTTACCTATAACTGTTTCTCAATATGTACGCTATTTCCACCAAACTGGACTATTTGCTCTTCCTTGAATACTCCTAATGTTCTCACCAATGTTATCCTGCCTCATTCTGTTCCCTCCAACTCTCTAGTGATGCCTGCTACATAATACCTTTGGTAGGTTGTGATCTCACTCTCTCACTTGGACCTTTATAACTCTCTGTATTTGTCCTACAACATTCTGCTATAAATCTTACTTATTTCTGCAGAGTGTGGTAAGTGTGGTAGGATGAGAATTGAACCTTGGTTTCCTCAACACATAAAATTAGAATTATATTACAGACCTCACAGATCTTTTAAAATAAGGTAATGAATGAGTGTAATTTTGGTTATATTTATTAACTTTTAATAGTATTATTCACTTAAATATAAGGGCAGTGATGTAGAAAGTTATTGAAACATTAATTCTAAGGTCTCTCTTTAGTGATTTATTTGTTTATTTATTCATGAATTTTTTATTATTCATCTTTTATATGTTAATTTCTTATTAGATCACAGGACAGAATAAGTTGATGCTTTTTTGGAAGAGTCTCCAAAGAGGGAAAAACAGACAGCAATAAGTAAAAAAAAAAAAAAAAAAAAAGGAAAAGATAATATAATGTTTATAGTAATAAGAATTATACAAAAATAAACAGGATAAGAGATAAAGAGTGACTGGTGGGGGTAGCCCTGTAATTTTAGGTAAAGTGGTCAGAGGACTTCCTTTGGGAAGTCAGCCATTTTAGCAGAGGCCTAATGACAAGCAAGAGTCAAGTCTCTGATAAACTGGCAAAAGACACTGCAGTAAGCAGACACAGAAAAATAAAGAAAAGTCCTACAAAGACCAGGAAATCTTCTAAGGAAGTCTGCTTAACAAATGTTCCTGCCCAGCTGGGCAGGCTTTTAGCTATTTTGGCTCCGTGTCCAAGGTTCTGAAGGCTTAAGCTAACCAACCCTCCCAGATTTGGGGTTCTGCTTGCCACATGTTGAAGGTCAGAGGATGTGAGTGTGGGAAAGCTTCTCGCCTGAGTAAGAAGACTCTAAGTGGTATCTGATGAACTCCTCTTCTGATGTGAACAAATGCTTCCTTTACTTTGTGTGCTTTAAACTGATGCCAGAGTTATCAAACTACGTGCGTTTCTTGCTATTTTTTTCTCCATTTTCCTTGTCTGTAAATCTTGAGCATATTCACATTCATCATTTAACTAAACAAATAGGCATTACAGTAGCCTGTTCTAACTCTTTGTTCTTCCTGTAGCTAGACAATTTTCTTATTTGAGTTTCCTGGCATATTTCCCAATAAGAAGACATTATGTATTCCAAATACATGTTCCTTATAAAAAGATTTTAGTTTTTAACTCCCATAAATTTAATTAAGATAAGAACCAACCTTCACTCTGTTTTACATTGTTTACAAGTGCATAAGATCAAGAAATTGACATTTAACATAAGAAACAAATGTTAACCAATTAAAATGTGACTGAGTTATTTAACTCTTTCACCATTTTAAAGAATAACTATATCAGCCAGATGTCCACTATTAATATGTTTAAAGGAAAAAAAGAAAACAACTCTTGATCCTACTCAATATGTAAATGCATTGCATAAGCAAATTGTATTTCAAAATATTTATATATAAATATAAGTTTGTGTCTCAAAATGTTGACACATCTCTCCTTTGCTCTCAATTTATTTGTAGAGGAATGAAATTGCTTAAATAAATTGCTGCCTCCAATCCCAGTTCTCCATTTGACTCTGTTGGCAAAACTTCTGTTACACTTTAAAGATCAGTGAAGAAGTAGCTAAAAGGAACTACTTATAAAACACTCAATAAACAGTTGCTCAAAGAAAGATCACCAACCAAAGCATTAACACTGGACATTGTACCCACTTGCTTTTCCACCAAATCTGGGATCATGCACAAATCTCTGGGTAAAACTTTACTTGGCAAAAAGCTCTGGATAAACCTCATCACATAAAAGGCAGCAAGAGGGGGTTCTAGACCTGTCTCTGCTACTACAATTTGTGTGGTCTTAGATACACTCAACCTTTTTTGAACTCTACTTTTGCGGTTTGTAACAGGATGATGATTTGGTCTACATGACCTCTGGCGTTCTTTTTGGTGATAAATTTCTAACCCTAAGGGTTCCTCTGGCCTGTTTGTTTCCAGTGGGGGTACACAGCCTGAGACCGCTCTAATAGCTCTCCCTTGTGGAGGATGATTTATGAGCCAGATTCACTGCTCTTTCATTTCCAGGATTAGTGAATACAGAAGAATGAGGTTGGGGACTCAAACAGAAGGAGGGAGGCAGGAGGGGAGATGCCTTTGGGGTTGGGGGAGGGGAGAGTTACACACTTTTCACCACTTAAAAGCAAACAATCTCCATGAGCTTCCATTAGTGTAAACGCTCAGCAGGAAAGTACCTTGGGGTGAGTATTTAAAAAGGAACTTCTGAGCTCCTTCTTCCTTGTAAGTTCTTCAAGCTTGCCATTCAGGGCCAAAACACATGTTGAAAGATATACCCAAGAATGGTTAAGGCATTTCCTTTTGTGGGAGAACAATATTGAATCTGGAAGGTTCAGTTCCAGAAGGTAGACTTTCTTTCTTTGGTGCTACAGAAACATGGCACGGCCTAGTATTCTGAAGATTTCACATTCACAGATGGAATACTAGAGATGAGCCCACAGGTCCACCATGTGTGAATATGAATCTCTGGCTGTAGGGCTGATGGGTGTGAAGTATTTTTTCAGTGAGTGAAACTAGATGCCTCCCACCATCTGGAGCCTGGTGGGCATTAACTCTAATTAAGATCAGGATGGATAGTTTACAGTTTTGAGTTATATTTACTTACTGCATTTAATAAGGTAAATTGTATTAAATTGAGACATTAGAGAATTTTAGAATTCATGAAAGTTTTGGCTTGTATTCTTTGTATATATCGAACATGTTCTCCATTTGAAAAAAAGTGTTTGCATATATTTCTTCAAATGTTTGATACCTATAATAAAATGAAATACTTCTTACAGACTATGTTTTGCCCCAAAATTCATATGTCGAAACTATAATCCCCCAATACGATGGTGTTTAGAGATGGGGCCTTATTAATTAAGTCATGAGAATAAAGCTCCCATGATGGAATTAGTGTCTTTATAAGAAGAGAAAAACTACAGCCCTCTCTCTCAAAGCCATGTGAAGATACAATGAGAAGATGTTCATCTGCAAACAAGAAGAGGGCTCTCATGGGGAACTGAATCTGCCTGAACCTTGATCTTAGACTTCCCAGCCTTCAGAACTATGTTTGTTGTTCAAACCACCCAGTCTATAGTAATTTGTTATAGCCACCTGAGCAGACAGTGTGTTTGATCTTTTTCATGGTAAACTTTATTTACTTCTGATAGAAGACAGGGTTTTGAGAAAAGCAGTTCTGTGCCTGATCATGTGAATAATCTGCTTTAAACTGCTTCTGTCTTGCCCTTAGGAAGTTACCATTTTGGTTTATTGGGTATTTTGATATTTTAAATACCACGGTTTCCTATTTGAAATATCAAACTGGAAGATAAAATACCTGCTTCTTAAAAGGTCTGAAGTGTCTGTTATCATCTGGTTGAACAGGTCTTTTAAGTTTTCAAAGGTTACTAATTTAAAAGCAAACTACTTGGAACTTTAGCCTGAAAAATTAAATTAAAATATTCTACTTGTAACTAACTATTATGTCCTTGCCCTGCCCATTTCTTCATCATTTGAAAAAATTTCCTAGTTCCTTGGATTTTGATACTTAATGAATGGAGCTGAATTGTAGAGGTGACTAGAAAATTGAGAATCCAGACCCTATTCTTTGCCTGCAATCCAAACGTAGCACACTAACTGGCCTGCTTCTAGACAGGTGAATTACATAGGAAATCAGATGAGACATTACTAGTCACCTGGAGTCCCTTCTAATTACCACATCGATGGAGCAAAATGCCTACTTTCCCATCACATTTCACCATCTTTACACTTTTTCTAAGAATACACTAGCTCTACCATCTGTATTCCTTGCTCTGACTCTGTATGGGAATAATTAACAAAGACATACTACACAATTCAGAATCTTCATACTGTTTTTCCTCTCTGCCACAAAAGTAAAACAGAGCATTGATGGTACAGTTATTAAATATTGCCCAAGGCAGGACATTTTGGCTGGCAATGTCAGATACCAAAACATCCGGATTCATGATTTTACTGGTACTGATCCCCTGAAGGTATTGTTGAGGTTACCATGGTGAAGTAACCATGGTAAAGTAACCTGTTTTTCTTATACTCATTTACTTTTTAATTAAGATGAAGAGCACAGCTCTTCCTGCTTCATGAAAAGTTGTTTTCACAACTCTGAGTTCATCAGAAACTCAATTGCTTTGGGGGAGAAATGTATTAAAACATGTTAATTTTTGCAGAAATCTTTTCAGTGGGTCTACTCAAATCTATTTTGAACCTCAATATGGATCTATCTTCCCATTAGGCATTCATTTATAAAAATAGAAAGCTTTTGTCTTTAATTGTAGTTGTATTAATGAACTCCTGTGACAATAAGCACCTCTTGCTTCCACACAAAACCTCAGGAACTCTCTGAGCTTTTGATTTTTTTTAAATTCCAGTTTTATAATGGAATTTGTATGTAAAACCATAAAACCTAATATAAAACAGGAAAATTGGGACTATAAACCCTCCCTTGACTTTATTTTCCATTAAAGAAAAACTAGGTCACAGATACAGAGTTGTATGTATTAAAAAGATACTAAAATATATACAATTGATATCAAGATGCAGGACTACAATATTCAGAGCATGCATGTCTATTAAAGCCTCCTTTTATGGGTATCTCCAGTGAGTGTCAGGCCTACAATTGTAGGACACACCATATTTTATTTTACTGTTTTTCTGATGTGAGGTTCCATACTAACAGCCTCCTTCCAACATCACACTGAGAAGCCCACACCAGAGCTCCAGCTCCAAGAAATATGGGAATTTATAGGTGAAGGAGAAGTTAGCAATGATATTGTCTGACATTTTCATTCTACAGATAAGAAAGTGAATGCCTAGAGAAGTGAAATGAATTGCTTTTCATCACTCAAGGAATTCACTGATTTAAAAAATATTCAATGAGTAGATAGTGTGGGTAAAGTTCTGTGCCAGGGAGTTATGTTGGGAAGATGAATAAGATAATCCCGAAGCAGAGACCCCTAAACTGAACACTAAACTCACTGAGGTAAGAGCAAGGGCAATAATAACTTCTAGAACAGAGGGAGGATACCTAACCCATCTTGAAGAAGTCAAGAACGGCTGAGCAACCTGAGATGGGGCCTGGGGTATAAGCAGATACTAGCCTGGTGAGCAAAGGAGAAAAGGTTTTCAGAGGGAAAGAGTGCTGTGAGCAGTGGTGTGGTGGTTAGAAACAGCCTGCTTCCATGAATGTGAAGCATTAAATGGAACTTACGTAGCTGCAGGAGATGAGACTGCAAAGAGAAACCTTATGTGACCGCGAGAAATATTCTCAGCTAATATGAACAGAGGCTATACATTTTCTGATTTGGGCACATATTTTTTTCTTGTAGTAACTTATAAAATATTTTCAGAGAGCCACGCTTCTTCACTAATCGCACGAGTCTCTCCACTTCCCATTCTTCTGGTAGGACAAAATTAACGTCTAATCCACTTTTCCCTTTTTTCCTCTCCTCCACTTCCCTGCTCCACAGGGACTTGAAAGAGCTTTTAAAAAACACTCTGAATCCATTATTTCTGCTGAAAAGTTTACATCTAGTTGAAAGTGCTTATGTCAGTGCAAATGATCAAATCTGAACAATATCAGCACTCCAGAATTTGGAACACGTACCAACAGAGTACAGCATTACTTTGCCTCATTCCAGTCAGACCAGAGGAGCTACTTACTTCCCTAAAGAGACTAATTGTTGAATGATGGGTACATGTGAATGGGAGCTGGACATATGAAGAGAGAGAGTTTTCATCATAAACTAGTCTTGCTGTTACTGTACCTGAGATAGGATTTTCTGAGCAAAAGCCTATGGAAATAGTTTCCTTCCCACAACCCTCCCTTAGACTTCAAGATTTCCCAGGTGCATGGTTTCATTATGACAAGCGTTTTAGTGTTGAAAGTCCTTATGACCTAGTTAGTAGGAAATACTGAAGCTGCTACTTAAGGGCAAAGACACTTAGCCATTCATGACTTCAGACGTGAAAGATGAGGGATTAAACACATATACTTTCTATGATAAGGGCCTCTGTGATCATTTCCATGATATTCTACAGCCCATCTTGAGAAGCCATTACATTTAGTGGAGTTGGAGATCCACTGGCCTTCTATTCCTTTCCAAATAAGACCAAATTGGAAATAAGGTCACATTTAAAAGCAGAGCTTCTATGTATTTCTCCATGGATCCACACTGTAATCTATGGGAGATAATACAGCAAAGAGATTAAGAGTTTTGGAATCAGAAAACTTGAGAAAAATCCTTCCTTAGCTATTTACAAGCTGTGTAACAATGTTTAAATTAATTATACCATGTCAGATTTGGTATCTATATTATGCTAAACATACATAATTCTCTTGAAGAATTTGTGTAAAATTGGCGAGTTTTCTTTCTTAAATATTTAGTAGGGCTCCCTTGTAAAACTACTTGGGATTTAAGGGCTCTTACGGGAAATTTTCAATTACAAATTTAATCTCTTAATAGCTAGAAAAATAAGTGGTAATAAGTGCTTTTCTAGGAACTTTGCCATATCATCTAAATTTTCAAATGTGTGACTATAAAACAGTTTAGAACATCATCTTATATATAATCTTTTGTTATCATAAAGATCTATACGGCTGCTATTTTTTTAAAAGCTCAAGATATTGGTAATTTGCATGTACTTTTAAAATTTCTTGATCAATATCACCAGGAATTTACCAATATTACCAGTTTCTTCAAAGAAAAGACTTGGTTTCATTGATCTTCTCTACTGTATACATGTTGTCCAATGTATTTTTTCTGCTTTCATCTTCATTATTTTCTTCTTTCTACTTTTTCTGGGTTCAAGTTGCTGTTATTTTTCTAATTTCTTGGGATTAATGCTTATTAGATCATTGATTATCAGCCTTTCTTTTCTAATATATGCATTTAAGAATGTATACCTCCATTAAAAACCAGGCTTTGGCAGCATTCCACAAGTATTGAAATATAATATTTAAATATCATTTAGTTCAAGTTAATTTCTAATTTCCTTTGTGATTTCTTTTTTGATATACTGGTTATTTTAAAATATATTTCTTAATTTTTAAAAATGTTGGGATTTCTAGTTATCTTCCTGTTATTGATTTCTGGCATAATGTAATTGTGGTCAGAGGATATATACTACATGATCTGAACTTTAAAAATTTATTACAATGTGCTGTACATGGTCAATTTTTCAATATTTCCTGGGCACCTAGAAAATGTGTAGTCTGGAGTCAGAGTTATATACTTATCACATGCTTTAGTCCAAATTTATTCATTTACTTCTCAAGTCTTCTATATCCTCCATTATATTTTGTCTAATTGTTCCATCAGTTACTGAGGGAGTTTTATTAAAAGTCAACTCTGATTTAGGACTTATCTAATTCTCCTTCTAGGTCTACCTTTATATTTTGAGGCCATGCATTAGGTGCAAAGAAAATTAGAATAGTTCTATCAAATCAATGAATTCAACTTATTAGCATCATACAGTGATGCTCTTTTCATGTTAATAATGCCTTATGTCTTAAAATCTATTTTGTCTGATATTATATAACTACTATGATTCTTCCTTTTTAGTGTTTGCAAAATAAGTGTTTTCAATACTTTTATTTTCAACCTTTCTTTGTCCTTACGTATTACCTGTTCTACATATTTTATATTCCTGTGCCAGAGGGCAAGGCTACCACCTATCTATACCTAGTTAAAACCTTTTAATCCAATCAGCTAATTTTTGTCTTTTACTTACAGTAATTAGTCCACTTTGATTTATTCTAAACCAATGCATTTGCTGGTATATTTTGGGATTATAGCTACCTTTTTACTATGTACTTGCTAGGTTTCTACTTTTCTTGAATTGATAGAGTACCTGTATCTTTCCATTTTTTCATGAAAGTTTTATACCATATGTCTACTGTTATAGTGGTTACCCTAGAAATGACTACAGGTATTAATCAAAACTTTTATCCTTTTCCTGAATAGTGTAAAAGTTTTAGAATAGCAACTCCAAACGTGTTATTATGTATCTTAATCACATATAGAAATATACTTTTAAATCTTCTAAGATATTACTATTGTTGTTATTCTATACATCAATATGCATTTATATTTACCAACATATTAACCCCTTTTCTGTTCTTAATGCCTTCCTGCATCACCATATTTTTATTTTGTATATTTCTTTCATTTGAAGAGCATCAGTTGAAAACATCTGCCACTTTATCTACTTTTGGTTTCTTATTGCAGAGAAACTAAAGATAAATTTGTGTTTATAAGTAAACATGTCTTGTGTCACACTGAAAAACTGTGCTGTGAAGAAGCATGTTTCTAGAAATTATGAAGTGTGTTCATAAATTTCCCCATCTAAAAAACAGTAGTATGACATATAGTCCACAACTGCTTCTTAGTTTTTACTAGAAAGTAAGGTTTCTAAGGGTTAAGAATCCTAATTAAGATATGTAATTAAAGCTACTAGACTGTTAATCCCATACCCAATTTGTCCCTCCCACCTTCTCTCTCCCCTTTGGTAACCACAAGTTTGTTTTCTTTATCTGTGAGTCTGTTTATCTTGCCTATATACTCATCTGTATTATTTTTTAGATTCCATATATGTGATAGCATACACTACTTGTCTTCCTCTGTATGACTTATTTCACTAAGCATAATATTCTCCAGGTCCATCCCCATCCACTTTGCTGCAAACGGCAGAACTTCATTCTTTTTATGGCTGAGTAATACTCAATTGTATACATACAATGCATCTTCTTTACCCATTCTTCTGTTGATTGGCACTTGCGTTGCATCCATATCTTGGCTATTGTAAATAGTGCTGCTTTGAACATTGGGGTGCAAGTATTTTTTTGAATTAGAATTTCCATTTTTTTCTCTATATATATGCAGGGTTGGGCTTGCTGGATCATATGGTAGCTCTATTTTTAGTTTTTTAAGCAACCTCCATACACTACGTTTTCCATAGTGGCTGCACCAATGTTCATTCCTACCAATGGTGTACAAGGGTTCCCTTTTCTCCACACCCTTTCTAACATTTGTTATTTGTAGACTTTTTGATGATAGTCATTCCATCATTCCAACAGGTGATATCTCATTGTTATTTTGATTTGCACTTTTCTAATAATTAGCAATGTTGAGCATCTTTTCATGTGCCTCTTAGCCATTTGTCTGTCTTCTTTGGAAAAATGTCTGTTCCGGTCTTCTGTCCATTTTCTGATTGGGTTGTTTGGTTTTTTGATATTGAATTGCATAAGCTGTTTATATATTTTGGATATTAACCCCTTGTCTATCATCATTTGCATAATAAATGTAAATGTAAGGTCTTACATTTAAGTCTTTAAAACACTTTGAGTTTATTTTTGCGTATGGTGTGAGGAATGTTCTAATCTCATTGTTTTACATGCAGCTGTTCAATTTTCCCAGCACCACTCATTGAAGAGACTGTCTTTTCACCATTGTATATTCTTCTCTCCTTTGTCGTAGATTAATGCTTTAAATTTTGATCACATTTCTCAGTTAGGCTGAGAGCTTGACCAAAAGGGAGAAAATGCTAAAAAGAAACAACAATCCCCAAATGGAGTCACTTCCACTAAATCTCACCCAGACTTAATACCTAACATAACTGCAGTTTCAGCCTCTCAGCAGTGGAACTGTAAACTAATCAGCCTGGAATTTCAGGGTTAGCATTAGTGAAGTAATCTTCATGATAAGACCCCCTGACCTTCTTCCTAAAAGATGACATAACCTAAAAGAATCCTCTTTTCTTTTGCTAATAACCCCTTGTCCCTCCCCCATTTCTATAAAAGCCTTCCATTTATATGGCTACTTGGAGGGCCTTTTTATTTATTAGATGGTATGCTGCCTGACTGATTCTTCGAACTCACTCAGTTGAATTTTGTTCTTTTAACAGCTTACTATATTCAGATTTTAAGAAATGGAAACGGACCCAAGAAATAGAGGGGCAATATGTTTCAATAAGTGGAGGAAAGAAAATGAGTTGAATTTTGAACTTATTAGACTTTATGTACCTAAACCAATATTTAATGGGTCTGCCCAGGTTGATTAGCTGAAGGAGGTTTTCAGAAAAAGTGGAGGAAAAAACCTAAGAAGACAGTGTCATGAAGTCAAAGAAAGAAGAAATGATATTTAAGTATCAATGTAATGTTAAAAATGTTAAATAAAAATAGAGAAATGACCACCATATTTGGCAATTAGGTTCTGGTTAATTTAGTGGGAGGAATTCCAATGAAGTGAAGGAGGCAGAAATAAATATGCAGTATGTTGTGTGAATAAGATAGGAAGAGATGGAAACAAGAATTGTACATGGACTACTCCTTCAGTGAAACATTATATAAATGAGTTAAAGAATTTAAATAATGGAATTTCTATAGTAAATATTATAAGCAAAGGCATGAGTATAAACAGTGCTACAGAGATTGCTGGGTTGGGGAGAGAGTTGCATAAAGAGAAAGGAGCTAATTATATTATTTTTATGTGAAACTAAATCTGAAGACGCTCTTAGTAGGATTTGTCCCAGAGGTATACATTAACAATGAAACTGTATGAAAACAAATGTTCAAAGTCCCCTGGGAATTTCCAAGGTATGGCTTCAGACCCTTCTTTCTTTGATTTCCCGTGAACTGTAGATGAAAAAGAGACCTGATCTAAGTAGCTTTAAAGTGATGACTGAGGATTTATGGTAAAAACACTGGGTATTAAATTTAAATAACTTGCTCAGATGTTGCTGCCTCCTGGGAATTTTCATGATAACTATCCATCTTTGTAACTTAATCACATAAATAGTTGACAATTATTTGAAACAGAAATATTTTATTTTTATTTTATTTTAATTGTAGGAATAGTATTCACACTTCATAGGCTTTAAATCTCATTGGCATTTAGTTAGAATGAATTTAGTTAGAAATGGAGTGGTTTGTTTTAAGTAGCAAAACTTCATCTTCTAAGTCATTTATAGATAATATGGACATTAAAATTATACACTATTTTAGTTTTAAACTTTCTGAAAACTTTATTGTCCTTATTCTCTGTGCATAAGGAAATAATTGCCTAGTCACATTTTATTTAAAAACTATATTTCCTGTGATCAGAGAATTAAAAAGAACCACCCCCCCAAATTTAGTAACATCACATAGTAATTTCAGAGATTTGAAATAGACCTCTAATCCACTTATTTTATATATAATAAAGTCAAGGCCAAAAAATGTGTAATAAACTATGAAAGCCCTCTCAGTCAATTATGAGGGAATGAGAGATAAGAAATTAAATGTACATCTTCAAAATTTGTCCTATTTTCTTCTCAAACATTAGATAATACTAATAATTTATGTTTAATTATAGTTATTACCAAGAACAAAATTATTATTCTAAACTCTATTCAGAAAATAGCATGAATTCTCCAGACATCACTGCATTTAGGCAAGCATGCTAGAAGCAAGCATACTGAAAGGATGAATTAACAGAAAAGTATATTTCTCTATGGATCATCTGAAGAGAAGAGGGATAATATATTTCTTTGAAATTGTTCAGCTAATTCCTCAACTTCAAAATGAAGTGGAAATATGCCATCAGTAATACCCTTAAGTGTTTGCTTAGTGTAAATCACAAATAGTATGACTAAGGTGACCATTGTAATTAATTTCCTATATCCATCACACTTCACCTGATTCTTCTGAGTCAGTTATATATATATTTTTAAACTTGGATTATCGCATGAATGAGAACGTATACTCCACATCAAAGTTAAAGAAAAAAAGAAAAAAAGAAGAGACTTATTTATATATATTTTTTTGTTAAGAGTGAACCACAGGAGGAGACTCTCACTCTCACACATAACTGCTCTTTGCTGCCATCTTAGAACCAAGAGGCAGACCAGCATTGGCATCTAGTAAAATGCATGCATTGCTGAGAAGAAAAGCAGATAGTGCCTCAGCACCAGAAGACACCTGAGCAAACAAATCACCCAGCACTGAAATGAGCCCTACCCTGGATGTAGGGCCTACCCAGATTTCTTAATTCATAGGCTATTTGATTCAGGTTTTCAGTTACCAAAGTTAAAAATGTCAAAGTGATCTGATTTCCTTCTCAACATCTTTATCTCACTGAGTTGTAGTTTTAAAAAAATACAACAAGGAAGAACATATGGGGAGTAGAAAGGGAATGGATGTCACCGAATGTCAGACCAAAGATACAAATCTGTTGTGAGGGGTAGGGTATGTAATTGTAGTAGGAAAGGAATAGAGAGGGAAGAAGAATATTATGACCGTACAACCAGCCCTAGTATATCTGGTCTAATGATAGGGTGCTGATTGGATTGAGATGAGCTTCCTATGTCATTTTTAGCACTAATCGGTGATGATGTTTTTTGGAAGCCTGGGAAGGCTGGCAACAGATGCAAAACAGATCTCTGGATTAGCCAAAGTCCTAACATAAAAAGGATAGCATCTTTAGGGGCTTTAACAAAATAATTTAATTAAGAGATTATTAGTAGGAGTATGGCAGCATTACTGGAATCCACAAGGGATGGTGATGCATTTAGGGATGATTAACAGAGGGAAAACATTACTTTCCCTCCACCTGATGGGCAAGGGAATGGGAGGGTGAAACTGAAGTGTAACAGAAGCTGAGCAGTGGAAGAATGTTTCCCAAATAGAACTATAATTATGCATAGTCACTACCAGAACTAATGCAAGGGAGAGAGGGAGAAAATAAAGACCCTGAACCTCCTTCTCTGACATTATGATCTCTACTAGTGCCACTCATAAACAAAGACCACTCAAAGCCCCAAGTCTCCAGAGGGACACAGTGCTTAGGTATCAGTTCCCCAGGGCACAGAGAAGTGAACTGATTTCATGAGGAGGATAAGGCAAATAAAGTATCACCAAAGTGATGTCTCTCCTTTAAATATGTGACCAAGCATGGCCACTCTGACTTGTTGTCCATTAGGGAAGCTTCTGCTGCTTACCCCTGAACACAGGGTCAGGCTGTGTTCAAAATTCTGGGTCATTCACAGAGCTGCTTAAATAAAAATGGAGAACAAGTTATGTGGCGTCATTTTGAAAAGCATCAAGAATATATATGTAGTCCTCTGTGTTCTAAGGCATAATGATTAAGATTCCATTCTGCCGAGCAAAGCAACTTCCTAATCATAAAATCTTTCAAAATTTCTGGGAGTATAATAGTGACTAAAACTTCAAAACAAATGAGTTAATTTGTTCATCAGTTGTGATCGTGCCCCTATAGTAGAAGTCCAAGTATGCTGTGCATGAATAAAGCCTCCACTTTGTAATATAGTGTTGAAAAGTGTTGATATGTGAACCATCTGTGATGCCATTACATCTCCTTGATATTAAAAGTGGGAAGGATAGAGATTTATAAAATTACTCCTGTTTATTTTTTCTTTTAATGTATTGGTAATGTTCCTAAACATTGACGCAATAATCCACAAAGTTTAATAACTTAGGGAAGGTCCTTAAAGAACAACGCACTACACTCCAAAATTTGGTGGGTCCAAAAATAAGAGAAAGAAAGAGAGAGAGAGAGAGAGAGAGAGAAGGCGGGGGGCGGGGGGGAAGGAGAAGCAAGGAAGGAACGAAAGAAGGGAGAAAAGGACCTCTGTCATAAATACAATTTCAGTCTGCACATTTAGATGTGAAAGAAATGTAGCTTTCTCCGTTTTTTCAGTTACTTGAATAAATTTCTTTAAGTCTACATTTAGCCTTATTGTGAAAATAAATATCATTCAATTCTTTAAGATGTCAGAAACTTGACTCCTTTCAATTTAGAGTCTTTCTCACTTCCTATAAATTATAGGACCCCTTTTGGGGAGACAACCATCAGGTCTTCAGGGGAAGACCTGATTCATTCTGTGTTCTGCATTGGCTGAGATGGACACTTACTCTGCAGCCCTCAGTTTTGTTTCACTCCATTTGCCATTGCTTCCTCCTCACTTGGCTACATGGTCTCTCTTCAGGTCCTCAGGATCACAGCGATATTTCCATACTACTTTCAGACATGTGGGAAAATATTCTCATACCATTCTGAGGAGCAAGGACCAGCTCTGAGGTCGATGCACCTGATGAACCCTCTTATAGCCACTACACTATGTACCCATATCACAGAACAAGGTTAGGTGCAGAAGATTCCTAGGAGGCTTGTAACTTCCAAATTAAGTGGACAACAATGGATACCTGTTTCTGGATACCTAAATCAATCCGGAGGTTCTACCTTCCCTACTCCTACAATTCACCCTTATTGATCATTTAAACTAGGTAACTTTTGAATGTGAAAAGAAGTACCCCTAATAAATGCACTAGTACCAGTATAAACCAGGATTTTAAGAGGCAAATGAGGATATACATATATATATAATAAAAATTACCTTCCAATTTATTTTGTTGACCTAAAATGCACCAAATCTTTAGGCTTATTAAGGTTAATTAGCAAGTCATTCTTCATTAAACATTAGCATCCAATTAGCATGGATTTTGAAAGCCTTAACTTGTTTCTCTTGAGATCTCAATCTAAGGTTTCTCTTGCTACTTCTTGACTCATTTCTAAGCTGTGGAATTCATATTGAAATCAACATGTGGTTTTGATTGGATTTCCTCCAATATGGCAGCAAAGAAGAATAGTTTTAATTCCAATAGGAGAAGAGATTCTGCATACAATCCAAGAAAAGAAAAATCAGTATTTCAGAACACTGAATTGAATTCACATTCCAAATATACTGTACCAAAGCAAGTATTTTTAGGCTTTGGGATGGTGAATTAAGTTTGTTCTGTTCCTATCTCTCTAAAGAAGGACAGAAATATTGGATTTTAGTTATTTTGTAAAAGTAAAACACATAATTTCTTAGAACAAATGAACCAATAAAAGAAAAACCCATCAAAGTCTACAGAGCATAACCACATATCCTAGAAGAAGGTAGCCTCAAGTTTGAACCAGAGCACAGCCCACAAACCTTTATTCACATATATCACACATAAACTCTACCCACCAACAGAGAAGCTGACGCCCAGTGGTGAGATTCAGGATAGCGGTCCCAACCCTTCTCTTCTTTTAGAATTTCCAAAATGCTTGGCACATTGTGTTACCTCAATATATAATTATCGCTTACTAAAAATCATAGAACAAAATTTTCTCTTAATTAAGGATTGTGTAACTATTCTTGATTAATCAAAACACCATAGGATAAGGCTTCCCTGCTGGTCCAGTGGTTAAGCCTCTGAACTTCCAATGCAGGTGGCACAGGTTCGATCCCTGGTCAGGGAACTAAGATCCCACATGCTGCACCGTGCAGCCCAAAACAAACAAAACAAAACAAACAAACAAACAAAAACCACATAAGATAAAATAGTTCCACTAGTTAGAGACACTAGTTAGAGATTATCATTCCAGAACCTTTCTTAAATATTTTTTTCTTTTTCCTCTAATTTATTTCCTCTTTTCTTAAGTTTCTCTTTTCACTTATACATTCCGTAACAGAAACCCGAACGAACTTTTTGGCCAAACCAATACCTCCCTTACCACTTTATAATTTACACTCATAAAAATTCTGCTGGGTAGAAAAGGAAAGTAAAAGGCATGGAAAGTATAAACTCAGAAATTAATTGCTAATAGTCAACATATAAATTTCATTTAGTCTTCATTTTTCTATTTTGTTTTACTATAGATTAAAATGCAAAAGTATAGTCAAAATAAAAATTACTACTGAGACCATTATAAGGTAAAAATTAGGTGACAGTAATGATATTAAGCAATCAATCCAGAATACTTTCCTGTTCTACTATGTGCTAGGCATCATACTCAGAACATTGTGTACATAATTCAGCCAACAAAGTAACAGAGAAATGTTTATAGCCTGAATTGGTTCATTTTAAATAATAAATAATCCTAGACTATTTAAATATTTAATAAATGTTTGAAAAAATTTATATATTAAGGTGCCTTTTCTCAGCAATAGAATTATACTCTATCTGTGGTTTTACTTACCCATGACTGTTCTCAGGCATTATCAAATTTTCTATAACATTTTTAGTTCAGAATGTAGCCTGATTTAAACAACAACAAAGCCAAAAAGCCATTTTCTTACTTATTAAAAAAATTCTATGAAATCCTGTTTTAGCTATTTCAAACTGTACAAGAAGTCAAAATTAAAGTTGGTAAGTTTCCTTAGGTAAGCAAGATGACTTTTCTTTCCTTAGGCAATTTATTTAAAATTTATTCTAGATTCATTGTTAAAATACTGACCCTTTATAATTTTTTTCTACATTTATTTGTGATATTTGATATACAGATTTACCAAGCACTAGGGAGTTTTAAAACACCATATAATTTAGACAAAATGTCTGAATTATTTTATCTGGAGTCTCAGTAAACTAAGATTTAATTCTTTACTGAAGACATAATAATGTCAAGTACCAGTAATGCTTTTGAATTCAGGAATATTACAGTAAAATCAGTTATTAAGTATGTGCAGTCATTGGGTTATCAGAAACAAATCAAGCTTTTTGTAACACCTTTTATTCTAAGCATCATGAAACAGGATGAATGGCTCTGCATGCCTGAACTAGGTAGAGAAACAGCACAAGGTGGTTTTCTTTCTTTTCAAGGGAAGGAGAAGAAAGCACACACCGTAAATGTTCTCATTCTTCATAGGTCCCCAGAGGGAAAGAGAAGCTCCCTTTATCCCTAGCCCAAATATAAAATCATCTTATTCCAGCCAAGTGTAAAGTAAATTACAGGAGGTGCTTGCCTAGGCCAAGTTCAAATACCAGCATTTAAGAGAAGCTGCAAGCCAATCTACCCACCTTCAACAGGTTTATTCAAGGAAGAGGTAGCTTCCTGAAGCCTCAGGAAAGGAAAAGAAAAGGCATTTCTCAGCAGGTTAATAGATAGCTCTTTGATGATCAACTCTTATTTGTGTATGCACCACCATTTCTCTATGGAGAACATGCTAATTTACCATGAGCATGTGGTGGTTCACAAGGTCTTCTAAGCTGGATAACATGGATATTTAAACACCATTTTGCCACTGTTGTTGACTTATTCTGATATTTTCCATAATCAGAAGACCCTAGTTTTAATACGGGTTCAATGGACCAATTCTTGGTGCACATTAAAATTTGGGAGTTTAAAATACCCATATTAGAGCACCGTTCTCAGAGTTCAGTTTATTTGGGTTGAGGTAGAATCTTGACATCAGTATTTTTAAAAACTCCCAGATGATTCTAATTCACACTCAGAGTTAAATAATTTTTACAATTCCCTACTACATACAAATTTTTTTTTTGCAAGGCCCTAGAAGTAAAAAATAAATTATGAGAGTCAAGAGATAAAAGTAAGTAGGGAAATTGAAGAAAATAGTGAATCTATAGAATAGCTCCTGAAAAGACTGACTGGACAAGGTTGGATTAGGTATTGGATGGTTTAAATCAGGTTTTAGACCATCCATTCTTAGTGGTAATTTTCTCCCAGTTGCAATGAGCAGTCCAAGCAAAGAATAGATGCTAGATTGTGGAATAAGAAAGTACTGAGTAACCTGCCAAGGCCATAAGCTTAACAGAGAAGAAATATGTGTCCACATTTTGGTTTTTCTACCATAATATTGAGGGTCTTTGAAAAAAACTTTTGAAAATGGGATTTGGTATTGGTGAGCAAAGAGAATCATAAAACAGAAGAAATGGAGGCATCATAAACTGGAGAACTTAATGAGATAAATAAAACAGGAATAATAGGAGGGATGGCTTGAAATATCAGAAGAAATCTGGGGATGTTTAAACTTAAGAATTAATGGGTGAGAAATACATGATAGAATTTTGTCAAATAGTGATGGGTACAAGTTAGTAAATTGGAAGATCCATAATACTTCCTAGAGTTCATGAAGCCAAGAAATATAAAAACAGTGTATGGAAAAATCCATTATTTTCCAAGAAAAAAACAGAAAGATAAGTCTTTCAACCAATGCCAAAATTCTCAGTTAACATGGCAAAGTGATCTGGAAGGCTATGAATATCCACATGGGGAGGTGCTAAGGATATGAAGGGCTGGTAGTGTGAATTTCAAGAGTCCTGGTTGTAAACAATTTGACCAAGAAATACACTTAAATTCACATCACTCTCCTCTACCAGAAAGTGTACCCTTGAGTGGAAGGGGGACAGTGTAAAGAGTCTAGAGAAACAAGCAAGGGACAGAACACACAGGACAAATAATTTTGTCTTCTATATTAGTGTAATGAGATGACAATCAAAGATTCTGAATTAAGAGATAAAACTGATCCACAATACCTTAAAGATATTCTGAAAACTCTGTATAGATCATATTGAGATTGGCAAGAATGGAAGTGGAGAGATTTAGAAAGTTATTTCAGTCATTCAGGAGAGAGGTACAGCTTAGAATAAAATGGTGGCAAGGAACACGGAAAAAAAGTGCAGAGATGTGAAAAATGCTTTGTAGGTAGCATAGGTAGGCTTTGGAGATGGAATGGATATGTATATAAGAGAAAGGCTGGTGTCAGGGGTTATTTGCAGACTTTTGGCTTATGCACCTGGGTACCTAGAAAAACCACTTACTGAGATGAGGAAAACTTTGCAACAGCTGTGGGCAAGTTAAGATGGAAAGCGCAGCTTTGAACATGTTAAGTGAGAGAGACAAGTGGAGATGTCAAGTAGGTGACTGCATATATCAGCCTGAAGCTCAGAAGAAAGGTCCACCAGTACCTTTCCAGCTTAAGTGAATATCTTTTTGAAAGCAAACTTTGAAGAAGTTGGAACACGTTTACATTTTCTTTGGTATTTAGGCAATAAACCTACCTATTTCCACAATAGTCATCAGAAACTGAGATTTAATTATCAGGCTAATGTTCCAAGCTGCATCTTTGAAGACAATCAAACTGAACACAACTGTAGTTAATATAGTACATTAAACAGCCATGATCTTCTGGCCAACAATGAGCCAATAACCAGCTTGGCACCTCTTCCAAATCCTTGTCTGCCAGATGAGAAGATACATATTTACTTGTGTACTTTCTTTTGAAACGTATCCCAGGATCTGGCCACTTGGACTGTCATACTGGATATTAATTGATTACAGCCTTCCAATTAATGATACGATTTGTCTCTTTGAAGCAAAAGTCATTCTATTCCAAAATGAATCTCATCTTCCTAATTAAGGAAAACAAAGCCACTGATATCATCAGATTTTTTTTAAAAAATATGCATTATTTGCCACACAGTTCTGCAAGTACTAACATGGTCAGAACATCTAGAATAAACTCAGAGAGGAATTTTTTAGGGAAAAATGACACATTTCTTTCTCTTATATAATATCCCACATAACATAAAACAAAACAAAGTAAAACAGGAGGACTAGGGACTTTTAGAAATTTACATATATTATATATCCCTTCCTTCATCATAACACTGGTACTACACAGTATATTAATGAAGACATTTCTAATAGTTCCAGTAATGAAAATTTCAAGACAGAAATCTGAAATGCATGCATTACCAGATTCTGAGCATGAAAAAGAGAGACTTCTCAGTGTTTCTGACATTTATAGAACAGATAAAACTCTAAACACATGAAATTATTTTCTTCTGCATAAATATGCTCTCACCTGAAAAATTCTGCCCTACCCTGTGGCCCTCTTGTCTTTCCTACTCCAAGTGATAAAATCTCCCTCATACTCAAGGCCAAACTTCCCTGATCTTCTGAGATAAACCGTTCCCTCTCTGTTAAGTACCTGAACTACAGTATGTTTGTCTATTTCTCTGAGTTAGACTGAGATCTTGAGGTTCCATTAATACTTCTTGAATCAGAAAATATTTGCTGATAAGGGAAAAAAATCATATTGTTCAAAGAAAAAAAATTATTGCATGATAGAGAAGACTCTCATGGAAACAAATCCCAATATATAGAATCAGGACTCAAGAAAATTGGAGACTGCTCATCAACTACTCTCTTTTCTTTACCTTCTCTTCTTGATATGCACGGTCTCTTGTCTTTAGCCCTTTCATTAGGTCAGTTCTATCAGCAGACATGATTTCTCTGTATAATCATATTCACATATTCTATATTTTCCATTATGGGAAAAAGAATGTGCTTGGTTCATCTTGTTAGGCTTGTTTCAGCTCTCCATCCCTAAAAAAAAAAGTAATCTTATTGGTCCAGCTAGCTAAGCCTGATGCAGGAAAGGTTTTTAGAGGCCAAGATCAGGTGATATTTTTGGCTACCCAATCTAAGGGCTGTAATTTTACTCTTAGCAGGGAGATTTAGTGGAGAGGAATCGAGTTTCCTTTTATCTATGTGAAGCGCCTGACACCAAGCAAGAGCTTCCTGGTGCCAGAGCCTGTGCTTTTTATATATGCCATGGTGTATCCCTGTGAAATACTCTTAGTTAACAGTGAATATTTTCTTTTCCCTTTCTCCATGGTAAAAAAGTTATAGCTCTGCAAACAGCTACACTGTTAAAGAATAAATTCCTCAGTCTTCCTTGTGGCTAGCTGTAGTTGTGACTAAATTTTGGCCAGTAGGATGTGGACAAAAGAGATATGTGCTACTTTTGAATCTTGCCCTTGAAACAACTGTTTATTCCTTTTCCCTTCCCAACTGGCTGGGAGTTGATGAGAACCAGAGAAGCTGCCTTAAACCCATCAATAGAGGCTCTATGTTGAGGATGGTAGTGATGTCTACCTACCCTGGATCAACTGCCTGCATCTGGACCACTACATGAAAGAGAAATAAAAGTCCATCCTTTTTTTTGTTCAAAGACATTGTGGTTGATGCCTAATTAAAGCCAAAATTTGTACAAGAAGGATGCTGAAGTAAGATAAGGGTAAATGTGTGTGACTGGCTTAGCAGGCAAACAGCAGGTATTAATAATACAGAAATTGCTCATTGGAAATCCTTTTATTCTAATTATATTATGGCCATTAAACAAATTTGTTAAAACTGTTGATGTTGAGATCTCAGCCTCTCTGCACCAACGCCGAATCAAATCTCAGAGACAGAGTTTTGGGTGAAGTAGAAAAGAATAGCTTTATTGCTTTGCCAGGCAAAGGGGGATACAGTGGGCTCCTGCCCTCGAAAACTATGTGTCCCAACCCAGGCGAGTTTGGTGAGGAGTTTTATGGCAATGATTAAAGGGTGGGGTTGCTGATAAGATTAGGGTGTGTGCAGGGTCTGCATTCCTTTAATCTCATCTTAGGTATCTTTTTTTTTTAATTTTTAAATTTTATTTTATCTTTTTTATACAGCAGGTCCTTATTAGTCATCAATTTTATACACATCAGTGTATACATGTCAATCCCAATCGCCCAATTCATCACACTACCACCACCACCCCCTAGCCACTTTCCCCCCTTGGTGTCCATACATTTGTTCTCCACATCTGTGTCTCAATTTCTGCCCTGCAAACTGGTTCATCTGTACCATTTTTCTAGGTTCCACATATATG
>NC_041220.1:127741297-127748900 GCF_002837175.3 Physeter macrocephalus | reverse complement strand
TTTTTTTTATACAGCAGGTCCTTATTAGTCATCAATTTTATACACATCAGTGTATACATGTCAATCCCAATCGCCCAATTCATCACACTACCACCACCACCCCCTAGCCACTTTCCCCCCTTGGTGTCCATACATTTGTTCTCCACATCTGTGTCTCAATTTCTGCCCTGCAAACTGGTTCATCTGTACCATTTTTCTAGGTTCCACATATATGTGTTAATATACGATATTTGTTTTTCTCCTTCTGACTTACTTCACTCTGTATGACAGTCTCTAGATCCATCCACATCTCAACAAATGACCCAATTTCATTCCTTTTTATGGCTGAGTAATATTCCATCACTGATGTGTATATGTACCACATTACTGATGTGTATATGTACCACATCTTCTTTATCCATTCGTCTGTAGATGGGCATTTAGGTTGCTTCCATGACCTGGCTATTGTAAATAGTGCTGCAGTGAACACTGGGGTGCATGTGTCTTTTTGAATTATGGTTTTCTCTGGGTATATGCCCAGTAGTGGGATTGCTGGATCACAGGGTAATTTTATTTTTAGTTTTTTAAGGAACCGCCATACTGTTTTCCATAGTGGCTGTATCAATTTACATTCCCACCAACAGTACAAGAAGGTTCCCTTTTCTCCACACCCTCTCCAGCATTTATTGTTTGTAGACTTTCTGATGAGGCCCATTCTAACTGGTGTGAGGTGATACCTCATTGTAGTTTTGATTTATCAATGTAAAATCTTGATAGTGAACACAATCATTGAAATAAACATATACACACATGACGGAGAGAATACTTTATTTATTTATAAATTTATTTATTTTTTTATTTATTTTTGGCTGTACTGGGTTTAGATACCTCATAGCAGAAGAGAAAATTAGTGAATATATGAGAGCAATGAAGATACCACCAGGAACAAAACATGAAGATATGTAAACATATAAAAATAATTGGTCAAGACACATGGAAGGCAGATTGAGAAACATAATTAATTGGAATTTCAGAAAAAGCTGACTGCCATTTAGAAAAAAAGAAAGCAGGAAATGAGAAAGAAGGGATAATATTTAAAATTTATCTAGAATTTTTTAAAATTATGAAAACTAAAAATAAAAGTGTATTCTAAGCAAAATGAAAAATACATGTCACAGTAAGTCTGAAAAACATTAAAAACAAAAGGAAATATTATAAAAGCCAACAGCAGGAGAAAAGACAGACTACCTATGAAGGAATCAGAGTTAGACTAACAGCAGTCTTATTATAAGTAGTAATAATAAATGCCAGCAGAATAAAGAGAAATATATTCAAAGTGGTGAGGGAATATAAGTGTTGTTTAAGAATTGGAGAGTAGATCAAATTACCATTGAAGAGTAAAGGCAAAATTAAGAAATTTTTAGAGTATAAAATGACTATGACAGTTTGTGACCCATAGACTGTAATTAAAATATCTATTAAAACATGTCCTTCAGCAAGGAATAGTGAACCCAGAACAGAATAGGGTACAAACAACAACAACAACAATGGAAACAGTGAAAACTTTACTAGAGAACTTAATTTACCTTTGACCATCAAAAAACAATTTTATGTGTGTGACTTTAAAAAAAGGCCAATCTAAAACACTAAACAACAAAATGGAGAACAACTTAATTGATAGTTAAAGCAGTATAAGGTCTTTGTCATTTTCTTTCTTTTTTTAAAAAATTTAATTATTTATTTACTTTTGGCTGTGTTGGCTCTTCATTGCTGCATGTGGGCTTTCTCTAGTTGTGCCAAGTGGGGTTACTCTTTGTTGCAGTGTGTGGGCTTCTCATTGTGGTGGCTTCTCTTGCTGTGGAGCACAGGCTCTAGGCGCCTGGGCTTCAATAGTTGTGGCACGTGGGCTCAGCAGTTGTGGCTCAAGGGCTCTAGAGCACAGGCTCAGTAGTTGCGGTGCACAGGCTTAGTTGCTCCACGGCATGTGAGATCTCCTCAGACCAGGGCTCAAACCCCTGCCTTGGCAGGTGGATTCTTAACCACTGCATCATCAGGGAAGCCCCAGGTCTTCGTCATTTTCAAGAGAAGAATCAATATACTGAATTGCTATAAAATTTGTTAAATAAATTTATACTGACATTTATGTTCAAAATTATGGTAATTATTAAACAGTATAAACATAGTCATAAGTTACTTGTGGTAGACAAATTCTTACAGTAATTTAGAAAAACTACTTGGCAATATCCACTGAAGCTAAATATATTCCTACCTTATGACACAGTACTTCTGGGTATATACTTAATGATCAGTCATATTTGACAAAAACAAAAGACTTTTCATAATGTAACAACCCCAAATTGGAAATAACACAAATGTTCATTAAGAATAGAATAAATAGAGGGGTTCCCTGGTGGCGCAGTGGTCGAGAGTCCGCCTGCCGATGCAGGGGACACGGGTTCGTGCCCGGGTCCGGGAAGATCCCACATGCCGCGGAGCGGCTAGCCCAGTGAGCCATGGCCGCTGAGCCTGCGCGTCCGGATCCTGTGCTCCACGCAACGGGAGAGGCCACAACAGAGAGAGGCCCGCGTACCGCCAAAAAAAAAAAAAAAAAAAGAATAGAACAAATAGAGACATGGCCGGGGCAGCGCTCAGACAAGCACAAAATGCCCTAGGCGGCGGCCTAGTGGCAACCGCCACCCTCCTCAAGAGCTGGTTTCCTTCGTGACGTACTGGAGGGTAGGGCCGTCTCAGTGGGTGAAAAGGCTGCGGAGAGAGGAACGGATGAACAAAACTCACAAATACACCAACAGGATGGAATTTAGAAAAACTGAAAATATGGGATCAGATTTTAAGTACCGTAGTAGCCAGGCATCAGAGCTGTGCCTCTGAGGTGGGAGAAGCAACTCCAGGACACTGGTCCACAAGAGACCTCCCAGCTCCACGTAATATCAAACGGCAAAAATCTCGCAGAGATCTCCATCTCAACACCAAGACCCAGCTTCACTCAACGACCAGAAAGCTACAGTGCTGGACAACCTATGCCAAACAACTAGCAAGACAGGAACACAGCCCCATCCATTAGCAGAGAGGCTGCCAAAAACCATAATAAGGCTACAGACACCCCAAAACACACCACCAGACGTGGACCTGCCCACCAGAAAGACAAGATCCAGCCTCATCCACCAGAACACAGGCACTAGTCCCCTCAACCAGGAAACCAACTGAACCCACTGAACCAACCTTAGGCACTGGGGACAGACACCAAAAACAATGGGAACTACAAACCTGCAGCCTGCAAAAAGGAGACCCCAAATACAGTAAGATAAGCAAAATGAAAAGACAGAAAAATACACAGCAGAGGAAGGAGCAAGGTAAAAACCCACCAGATCTAACAAATGAAAATAAATGAAATTAAAAATACTCTAGATGGGATCAATAGCAGAATAACTGAGGCAGAAGAATGGATAAGTGACCTGGAAGATAAAATAGTGGAAATAACTACTGCAGAGCAGAATAAAGAAAAAAGAATGAAAAGAACTGAGGACAGTCTCAGAGACCCCGGGACAACATTAAATGCACCAACATTCGAATTATAGGGGTCCCAGAAGAAGAGAAAAAGAAAGGGACTTTAAAAGAGACTTTAAAAGAGAAAATATTGCAAGAGATTATAGTTGAAAACTTCCCTAAAATGGGAAAGGAAATAGTTAATCAAGTCCAGGAAGCACAGAGAGTCCCATACAGGATCAAACCAAGGAGAAAACAAGCCAAGACACATATTAATCAAACTATCAAAAATTAAATACAAAGAAAACATATTAAAAGCAGCAAGGGAAAAACAACAAATAACACACAAGGGAATCCCCATTAGGTTAATAGCTGATCTTTCAGCAGAAACTCTGCAAGCCACATGGGAATGGCAGGACATATTTAAAGTGATGAAGGAGAAAAACCTACAACCAAGATTACTCTACCCAGCAAGGATCTCATTCAGATTTGATGGAGAAATTAAAACCTTTACAGAGAAGCAAAAGCTGAGTGACTTCAGCACCACCAAACCAGCTTTACAACAAATGCTAAAGGAACTTCTCTATGCAGGAAACACAAGAGAAGGAAAAGACCTACAAGAACAACCCGAAACAATTCAGTAAATGGTAATAGGACCATACATATCGATAATTACCTTAAATGTAAATGGATTAAATGCTCCCACCAAAAGACACAGACTGGCTGAATGGATACAAAAACGAGACCCATATATATGCTGTCTACAAGAGACCCACTTCAGACCTAGGGACACATACAGACTGAAAGTGAGGGGATGGAAAAAGATATTCCATGCAAATGGAAATCAGAAGAAAGCTGGAGTAGCAATTCTCATATCAGACAAAATAGACTTTAAAGTAAAAACTATTACAAGAGACAAAGAAGGACACTATATAATGATCAAGGGTTCGATCCATGAAGAAGATATAACAATTGTAAATATTTATGCACCCAACATAGGAGCACCTCAATACATAAGGCAAATACTAACAGCCATAAAAGGGGAAATCGACAGTAACACAATCATAGTAGGGGACTTTAACACCCCACTTTCACCAATGGACAGATCATCCAAAATGAAAATAAATAAGGAAACACAAGCTTTAAATGATACATTACACAAGATGGACTTAATTGATATTTATAGGACATTCCATCCAAAAACAACAGAATACACATTTTTCTCAAGTGCTCATGGAACATTCTCCAGGATAGATCATATATTGGGTCACAAATCTAGCCTTGGCAAATTTAAGAAAATTGAAATCATATCAAGTATCTTTTCTGACCACAACGCTATGAGACTAGATATCAATTACAGGAAAAGATCTGTAAAAAATACAAACACATGGAGGCTAAACAATACACTACTTAATAACGAAGTGATCACTGAAGAAATCAAAGAGGAAATCAAAAAATACTTAGAAACAAATGACAATGGAGACACGACGACCCAAAACCTATGGGATGCAGCAAAAGCAGTTCTAAGAGGGAAGTTTATAGCAATACAATCCTACCTTAAGAAACAGGAAACATCTCGTATAAACAACCTAACTTTGCACCTAAAGCAATTAGAGAAAGAAGAACAAAAGAACCCCAAATTTAGCAGAAGGAAAGAAATCATAAAGATCAGATCAGAAATAAATGAAAAAGAAATGAAGGAAACAATAGCAAAGATCAATAAAACTAAAAGCTGGTTCTTTGAGAAGATAAATAAAATTGATAAACCATTAGCCAGACTCATCAAGAATAAAAGGGAGAAGACTCAAATCAATAGAATTAGAAATGAAAAAGGGGATGTAACAACTGACACTGCAGAAATACAAAAGATTATTAGAGATTACTACAAGCAACTGTATGCCAATAAAATGGACAACCTGGAAGAAATGGACAAATTCTTAGAAATGCACAAGCTGCCGAGACTGAACCAGGAAGAAATAGAAAATATGAACAGGCCAATCACAAGCACTGAAATTGAAACTGTGATTAAAAATCTTCCAACAAACAAAAGCCCAGGACCAGATGGCTTCACAGGCGAATTCTATCAAATATTACAGAAGAGCTAACACCTATACTTCTCAAACTCTTCCAAAATATAGCAGAAGGAGTAACACTCCCAAACTCACTCTATGAGGACCCACCATCACCCTGATACCAAAACAGACAAAGATGTCACAAAGAAAGAAAACTACAGGCCAGTATCACTGATGAACATAGATGCAAAAATCCTCAACAAAATACTAGCAAACAGAATCCAACAGCACATTAAAAGGATCATACACCATGATCAAGTGGGGTTTATCCCAGGAATGCAAGGATTCCTCAATATACGCAAATCAATCATGTGATACACCATATCAACAAACTGAAGGCAAAAAACCATATGATCATCTCAAGAGATGCAGAGAAAGCTTTTGACAAAATTCAACACCCATTTATGATAAGAACCCTGCAGAAAGTAGGCATAGAGGGAACTTACCTCAACATAATAAAGGCCATATATGACAAACCCACAGCCAACATCGTCCTCAACGGTGAAAAACTGAAACCATTTCCACTAAGATTAGGAACAAGACAAGGTTGGTCACTCTCACCACTCTTATTCAACATAGTTTTGGAAGTCCCTAGCCACAGCAATCAGAGAAGAAAATGAAAGAAAAGGAATCCAAACCGGAAAAGAAGAAGTAAAGCTGTCTTTGTTTGCAGATGACATGATACTATACACAGAGAATCCTAAAGATGCTACCAGAAAACTACTAGAGCTAATCAATGAATTTGGTAAAGTAGCAGGATACAAAATTAATGCACAGAAATCTCTGGCATTCTTATACACTAATGATGAAAAATCTGAGAGTGAAATTAAGAAAACACTCCCATTTACCATTGCAACAAAAAGAATAAAATATCTAGGAATAAACCTACCTAAGGAGACAAAAGACTTGTATGCAGAAAACTATAAGACACTGATGAAAGAAATTAAAGATGATACAAATAGGTGGAGAAATATACCATGTTCTTGGATTGGAAGAATCAACATTGTGAAAATGAATCTACTACCCAATGCAATCTACAGATTCAATGCAATCCCTATCAAATTACCACTGGCATTTTTTACAGAACTAGAACAAAAAATTTCACAATTTGTATGGAAACACAAAAGACCCCGAATAGCCAAAGCAATCTTGAGAATGAAAAATGGAGCTGGAGGAATCAGGCTCCTGGACTTCAGATTATTCTACAAAGCTAGAGTAATCAAGACAGTATGGTAGTGGCACAGAAACAGAAATATACATCAATGGAACAGGATAGAAAGCCCAGAGATAAACCCACACACATATGGTCACCTTATCTTTGATAAAGGAGGGAAGGATATACAGTGGAGAAAAGACAGCCTCTTCAATAAGTGGTGCTGGGAAAACTGGACAGCTACATGTAAAAGTATGAAATTAGAACAATCCCTAACACCACACACAAGAATAAACTCAAAATGGGTTAAAGACCTAAATGTAAGGCCAGACACTATCAAACTCTTAGAGGAAAACATAGGCAGAACACTCTATGGCATAAATCACAGCAGGATCCTGTTGGACCCATCTCCTAGAGAAATGCAAATAAAAACAAAAAAAAACAAATGGGACCTAATGAAACTTAAAAGCTTTTGCACAGCAAAGGATACCATAAACAAGACCAAAAGACAACCCTCAGAATGGGAGAAAATATTTGCAAACGAAGCAACTGACAAAGGACTAATATCCAAAATTTATAAGCAACTCTTGCAGCTCAATAACAAAAAAACAAACAACCCAATCCAAAAATGGGCAGAAGAACTAAATAGACATTTCTCCAAAGAAGATATACAGATCGCCAACAAACACATGAAAGAATGCTCAACATCATTAATCATTAGAGAAATGCAAATCAAAACGACAATGAGATATCATCTCACACCGGTCAGATTGGCCATCATCAAAAACTCTAGAAACAATAAATGCTGGAGAGGGTGTGGAGAAAAGGGAACCCTCTTGCACTGCTGGTGGGAATAATGTAAATTGATACAGCCACTATGGAGAACAGTATGGAG
>NC_041220.1:127734000-127741257 GCF_002837175.3 Physeter macrocephalus | reverse complement strand
CATAAAAAGAAACGAAATTTAGTTATTTGTAGTGAGGTGGATGGACCTGGAGTCTGTCATTCAGAGTGAAGTAAGTCAGAAGGAGAAAAACAAATACTGTATGCTAACACATATGTATGGAATTTAAGGAAAAAAAAATGTCATGAAGAGCCTAGGGGTCGGACGGGAATAAAACACAGACCAACTAGAGCATGGACTTGATGATATGGGGAGGGGGAAGGGGAAGCTGTGATGAAGTGAGAGAGTGGCATGGACATATATACACTACCAAACGTAGGGTGGATAGCTAGTGGGAAGCAGCTGCATGGCACAGGGGGATCAGCTGGGTGGTTAGGGAGGGTGGGAGGGACGGAGACGCAAGAGGGAAGAGATATGGGAACATATGTATATGTATAACTGATTCACTGTGTTGTAAAGCAGAAACTAACACACCATTGTAAAGCAATTATCCTCCAATAAAGATGTTAAAAAAAAAGAATAGAATTACAATATATTCATATAATGGAACACTACACAGCAATAAAAAGCAAGCAACTGCTACATAAAACAACATGAAAGAATATCACAGATGTTATGACAGTCAAAGAGACAAGACTCAAGGAACTTTATATAATACGATTTAGTTTATATAAATTTCAGGAATATTGACTTATGGAGGGGCAGAATAAGTCCTTCAGTGAACTCACTATCACACAAACACAATGAAAATCATGACTAAATAATTAAACTCTATCATTCTAGAACTCTTGAAACTCACCAAATGAACAGAATAAACTGGAAGTGTTTATTCAAGAAAAATTGCTGAACCTCAATAAGAACACTGGAGTCTGTGGCGTTTTAACTGAGGCTATTCCTATTCCTCTTTCCTCCTCAGCTAGGTGGCATGGTGGTTGAGAAAAGCAGGTAGCCTCACAGCCAACAGCAAAGATTAGCATCTTCTGGGCTCCATTAAAAGATGCATCCCCAGAGCAGTCAATAGTCTGAACAAATAAGCAGTTTCCTGAATGTGTTCTATTCCCAGAGTGCTGTCATTTTTTAAAATTTGTCTCTGTCTCATCTCTGCAACAAAACAAAACTAAACTCAATAATTAATTAATTTTAAAAAAACCCCTCCATCCCCAGGGAATTACTGAAAAAACTGAAAACAGTAATAGTCTGCTGGTAACACTGCAGCTGCCTCAGGCTGTGATTTCAGTTGACAAAAACAAGAGCCTGACAAAACACTTGAAAGGAGAACCTGAAAAAAGAGACAACCATAGGGAACTCTGAAAAGCTCTGACATATTCTGAGGCTCTAGAAGTCTGCATGCTGGTGAAGGTCTGAGTATACTCAGACAAGACCCAGGGAAAGACAAATTCTTGTTACTCACGTCTAGCTGACTTTAGGCCCTCTTCAGACAGAAAGTGAAAGCTAAGGCTGACTTTTAAGCTGCCAGAAGTTTGAAGGGATGAGTTCATTATTTTGCCCTACTTGGCAAAGAGTAGCTCAGGCATTTAAGAATTCTGACCAAGCACTGCTGGCCATTAAGTTATACTGACCTGGGGATGACTCCTAGGAAACCAGGCTTAAATGTATCTTTTTTTTTTTTTTTTTTTTTTTGCGGTACACGGGCCTCTCACTGTTGTGGTCTCACCCATTAAGGAGCACAGGCTCCGGACGCGCAGGCTCAGCAGCCATGGCTCACAGGCCCAGCCGCTCGGCGGCATGTGGGATCTTCCCAGACTGGGGCATGAACCCGTGTCCCCTGGGAAGCCCTTTTTGTATCTTTTTAAAATTTTTTTTAATTTTTTAAAAATTTTTTTATTTTTTTCTTGAATGTAAAAATAAGAACTTAGACAAACAAGAAAGCTAGTTAAGGAGTCATGGTGGTACACTAAAGAGAATAAAGAATATACAGAATTAGTTCAGGAACATCACTGAACAACTGAGCAGCAATGAGAAAAACAATAATAATAACAACAATAATAATAATAAATAGCAACAACAACAACAAACCTTGGAGGGGGGCTGGATCTGACACCAGAGTTGTTATAATATCTTATATAAAACATCTGCAAAGAAAGATGAAACAACAGTGTATACACAGAAAAAAAAAGCAGCCAACAAGAAAATGTTCATAAAGGGACCCTGATGTTGAACTTAGTAGAAAAGACATTATTTCAGGTATTAACAATATGTTCAAACAACTAAAAAAATTAAAGTAAGACAATTATGTCTCACCAAATAAAGAATATCAATGAAGAGTTAAAATTCTTAAAAAGAACAAAATAAAAAATTCTGGAGTTAAAAATTACATTATAACTTATATTAAAAAAATATTGAAGGTGCTTAACAGCAGACTTGAGCTGACAGAGGAAAGAATTAGCAAATGTGAAGATGGGTCAATTGAAGTTATCCAGTTTATTAAGAAAAAAAAAGGAATAAAGAAAATGAACACTGCTACAGATGACATGATAATCTATGTAGAAAAAATTCTGGAACTCAGAATTGGTTATAGAAGTGGTACAGGATACTATTTTAATATAAAAAATTCAATTGCTTTCCAGAAATGAACAAGTAAAATTTGAAATTCTAAAAAATACCATTTAAAATAATACCAAAGTATTTATGTATAAATCTAACAATGAACATACAAGATTTATATGTGGAAAACTATAAAATCTGATGAAAAAAGTTAAAGATCACAATAAATGGAGAAATACTCCATGTTTGTGATTGGAAGACATTATCAAGATGTCAGTTCTTCTTGTTAACTTTATCTATAGATTCAACAAAATCCCAATCAAAATCTTAGCAATCTATTTTTATTTTTAATTTTTTTGGCCACTCTGTGAGGCTTATGGTATCTTAGTTCCCTGACCAGGGATCAAACCCAGGCCCCCAGCAGAGAAAGTGCCAAGTCCTAACCACTGGACCACCAGGGAATTCCCTCAGCAATCTATCCTTTATATGGAAACACAAAAGACCAAGAAGAGACAACACAATATTGAAGAAAAAGAACAAATTTGAAGGGCTCACATTACCTGATTTCAAGACTTAATATAATGCTATAGTAATCAAAACAGCTCCTGGTAGTGGAAAAAGAATTGACACATACACAAATGGAACAGAACAGAGAGCTGAGAAAAAGACACACACACACAAACATAGACACCTGATCTTTGACAAAGGAGTGAAGGCAATTCAATGGAGAAAGGACAGTCTTTCAACAAATAGTGCTGGAACAATAAGACATCACTATGCCAAAAAAAAAAAAAAAAAAAAAAAAAGAACCTAGATACAGAAACAACAGAAACAGACCTTTCACAAAAATTAACTCAAAATGAATCATAGTTCTAAATGTAAAATGCAAACCTCTAAAACTTTTAGAAGAAAACAAAGGAGATAACCTTGGGTTTGGTAATGAGTTTTTAGGTACAAATCCAAAAGCATGATCCACAAAGGAAAAAAAAAAATTTGACTTGGATTTTATTAAAATAGAAAAAAAAAGAAGTCTGCTCTGTAAAAGACAGAATAAATCAGTTAAGAGAATGAAAAGACTTATTAAGAGAATGAAAAGACAAACCACAGACTGGGAAAAATGTGCAAAACACATATTTGATACAGGACTTGTATCTATAATATACAAATAATACTTAAATCTCAATAAGTAAACAAAGCAACCTAATTAAAAATGGGCAGTGGATCTGAACAGATAAATCATTAAAAGAGACACAGATAACAAAAAAGCATGTGAAAAAATGCTCAACATCATTGGTCTTTAGAGAATTGCAAATTAAAACCACTGTACATATATTAGAATGGCTAATATCTAAGAAACTGACAAAACCAAATACTGATTAGGATATGGAGCAACAGGAACCCTCATTCATTGTTGGTGAATGTTTATAGCAGTTTTATTCACAATCACCAAAAATGTGAACAACCAAGATGGCCTTCTATAGATGAATGGATAAACTGTGGTACATCCACATATGGAATATTATTCAGTGATAAAAAAGAAATGAACTTTCAAGCCACAAAACAGATACAGAGGTACCTTAAAGGAATATTGCTAAGTGAAAAAAGTAAGTCTGGAAAGGCTATATACTATATGTCCAAATATATGACATTCTGGAAAAACCAAAACCAGAGAGAGTTAAAGGTCAGAGGTGGCCAGGTTTTCTGAGGGAGGGTTGAATAGGTGAAACACAAGGGATTTTTAAGGTAGTGAAATTATTCTGAACAATATCATAATGGTGTATATATGACATTATGTATTTATCAAAACCCATAGAACTTTATAGCACAAAGATTAAAAGCTAATGTATGCAAATTTTAAAAACCAAATCATTTAGGAGTTTTGGGGAGCTCAGGATGGAATCCAGACGGTGACAAAATAATATAACCATATTACAAATGTATTAAACAATCTCACTGAAGGGAATGAGAGGAAAATATCCTGACCTAAGTAACTTTGGAAATGAATGGAGTCATAATACTTAAGACAAAAGGACACGAACATAAACACTACACTCTAGTTGATAAAGTTTTTTCCATAGGGGTGCAGGTGAACAATTCTGGTACTGGTATAAATGTATCTTGGAAATGAACAACTAAGCAAATAAATGGAAGATGGTGAGAGCCAGATTTTTCAGTTCTGGAATGAGAGTTTACAGATAAGCAAGGTGGGGGGGAGCTAAAATAGTCCATGTGATTATGGATTAGATTTTGAGAGATTTGTATGAACCTATGTTTAGTTTAATATATTATGGTTACATATGGAAATTTTACAGATATTTGTATATAAGAAGTTGGTTTAACACATAATTTCCCTTGCTTTGTCAGCTGAAGAGCTTAGAAGCAATGACACCCCAGTAACAAAGAATGCACCTACAGCCCAAGGTCTTGACCTGAACTGCATGCCGATCACTGAAATAGAGTACCCAATTCCATAGCCCCCTTCCCTACATTTCTTTCCTTAAACTGCCTGACTCATGTCTATGACACATCGATAGAGACTAATACAGCTATACGTGTTCTTCCCCCAAACAAAAATTGGCATTAAAATAAACTGTCAGTAATTCATCCAAAGTCACACTGAGACTTTTATCCACTATGATATGGCTGATGAATGCACTAATTTTAATCTGGAGAAAGGGAAGGAGTTCTCAATATCCTTAAATCATATCACTTACAAATTTCACAGATCTTACTTTGGCTTTAGGGAAAATTTTTAGGAATTATACTACATACCAAATGTTGGGCTAGGCATAATGAATATTTAGAAATAGAAGTATAATATTTTGGAATAAAATTGCAACATAGTAGTAGGAGTAATAGCACTATTATCTATATTTTAGTCTGGACATTTTCTAAGCCCATTATAAACAGAAGCACTTTAAATTCTTGCACAAATTGTATTTTTTATGTTTATATATTACTTAAATGAGTATACTTGAATGCTCACAATCCTATTTAATGCTCACAAACTCTGCATGACATCATGCCATTATTTCCATCTCCAATTTACTGATGAAGCCACTGAGGTTTAGGAAGGTGAAATAAATTGCCTAAGAATCATGTGGTTTATCAATGGTAGAAATGGGATTAAAACATACATCTAGGGCTTCCCTGGTGGCGCAGTGGTTGAGAGTCTGCCTGCTGATGCAGGGGACGCGGGTTCGTGCCCCAGTCCGGGAGGATCCCACATGCCGCGGAGCGGCTGGGCCCCGTGAGCCATGGCCGCAGCCACGGCCGCGTCCGGAGCCTGTGCTCCGCAACGGGAGAGGTCACAACAGTGAGAGGCCCGTGTACGGCAAAAAACAAAAAACAAAAAACACACACATCTAATGACAAAGCCCAGGCTCTTTACCTTTATCCCATGCTGTCCCCATCAGTCATAAACAACGCCTTCAGTAGTGTTCTGATACTCATAGGAAAAAAGGAAGGAAAAAGAAAGACAGAGGGACAGGGAGGGAGAGAGAGAGAGAGAAAAAGGAAAGAAGGGAGATAGAAGGAAAAAACAAAAAGAAGGAAGGAAGGGAAGAAGGGAGATAGAAGGAAAAAACAAAAAGAAGGAAGGAAGGAAGGAAGAGAGGAAGGAAGGGAGGGAGGGAGGGACTTTTTGTATATAGTATTTAAGGGTACCTGAAAAAAAAAGTTGCTACATTCAAGTATTCTTCATGTTACTGCCTACTCTCCCGTTTTTACAAATAATTTGAACCATGTGTGATACTGTGTTCAGTAGAGGTGAATTCTGGCTCAGCTTCATTTGAATACAGGTAAGCTCTATATTTTATTCCTGGATTCACCACTGACTCATTGAGTTTAACTGGATAAATTCACTTCAATTTTGGAAGTCTCAAATTTGACTTCAATAAAATGAGAAAGGTATCTAATTTCTTAGGTCACTTCACATTTTAAAAGGCTACAATCCACGCAATTCTCACTGTATATGAACTCATGTTTCTCCTTTAGTGGACAGATATATCATAGAATTGAAATCTACTGATGGGGAAAATTCTGCTTCTCTTGTTCAGTCTTCCTGTATTTGCAAGGAGTCACAGTTCCTATGGATTCCATTTCCCCATCAATACAGGATGTAGTGATCAGCAGAGGGCAGTAGAACTCTAGCATTGAAAATAAAATTCCAGTACAAGCTTGTCACAGGTTGCTTCTACATAATTACTACTGCTTAGATTTCTTAACTTGCTTACTTTTTATTTTAAAAACTTACGTATATATTATGTGTGTGTGTGTATATATACATATAAATACATATATCCTCAGTGAGTAATTAGGAATTAGCTATAATTACTATAAATATTTTCGTGTAGCATTTTTCAAAATAATTAACTAAAAACAGAAATTAAAAGAATATATATCCAGTTTGCTATAGAAGAACTCAATAAGGACGAAGTTTCTGTTTAAAGAGATCAAATAATTTCAATTACAATGAGAATAATTAAATTGGTTTCTTTCATCAAATAAGAAAATGAGAATTTTTATATTATTAAAAGAATTATATAAATATCTACACAGTTTAAAATTCAAAATAAGCATGCTTCCTGCTCGGAATTTTTTTTTTTTTTTTAACATCTTTATTGGAGTATAACTGTTTTACAATAGGGTGTTAGTTTCTCCTTTACAACAAAGTGAATCAGTTATACATATACATATGTTCCCATATCTCTTCCCTCTTGCGTCTCCCTCCCTCCCACCCTCCCTATCCCACCCCTCTCATGGTCACAGAGCACAGAGGTGATCTCCCTGTGC
>NC_041220.1:127730888-127733481 GCF_002837175.3 Physeter macrocephalus | reverse complement strand
CTTTTTTTGTGGTACGCGGGCCTCTCACTGTTGTGGCCTCGCCCGTTGCGGAGCACAGGCTCCGGACGCGCAGGCTCAGCGGCCACGGCCCACCGGCCCAGCCGCTCCGCGGCACGCGGGATCCTCCCAGACCGGGGCGCGAACCCGGCCCCCCTGCAACGGCAGGCGGACGCGCAACCACTGCGCCACCAGGGAAGCCCCTCTCCAGCATTTATTGTTTCTAGAGTTTTTGATGATGGCCTGTCTGACCGGTGTGAGATGATATCTCATTGTAGTTTTACAATGAGTAAATTTCCTTTCATTTTGCACTGTCTGTGAAGAATCAGAAATGACGGAACAAAAATAGAAAAACAATTTGGGGGCTATATCCAGAGACATTATTAACTCTATTAAGGTGTTGCATGTACATTTGAGAAAATAATTTATTTTTATTCCCATTTAATTATTTCTTTTATAGCTTTATTGAGATATCATTTATATACAAAAAATCTACAAATTTTAAAAGCATGTAGTTTAATAAATATATTCACCCAAGAAAGGAACATCCAAATAAAGTTGTAGATCATTTCTATCACCCCAAAAAGTTCCATCAAGCCTCTTTACAAGTAGATCTACTGTACTAGAATTTCATATACATGGAATCATGCACTATATATTCTTTTGTGACTGGTTTCTTGAACTAAGCATAATGTATTTGAGATTTATGCATGGTATATCACGTATAAGACTTTGTTTCTATTTATGGCTGAGAAATATTCATTTCTATAAATATACCACAGTTTACCCATTTGCCTGTTGTTGAACATTTGGGTTATTTCAATTTGAAGCTATTAATCAAGCTGCCATGAACATTTATGTACAACTTTTTGGTTGAACTTGTGGGTAAATACCTACAACTACAATCATTGGGTCCATTGGAGGGTGCTCATCAACTTTATTAGAAACTGGCCAGTTGTTTTTCTAAGTACTTGTACTACTTCTCATTCCCACCAACAATGCATTAGAATTCCAGTTGCCCTACCTTCTAATGGATACTTGGTATTGTCAGTCATATGTGTATAGTGACATTACATTATATTTATAATTAGTCATTCCTTGATGAATGATGTTTAGCTTGTTTTTACTTTGGCCACTTTGTTGGCTCCTTTTGAGAAGTTTATGTTCAAATAATTTGCCTTTTAAAAATTTGGGGCTACTTATCTTTATATTCAACTGTAAGAGTGCTTTATATATTCTTTATACATATTCATACATAAGTATTATGATTTTTAAAATATATTCCAGCATAACATCTGATAGCATAACATCTCATTTTCTTTCTGTCTTTAAGAGAACAGAAATTATTCATTTCGATGAAGTACAATTTACAAAGTTTTTCTTATGTACTTTAGTAATCGGATCTGAACAAATTTTTCCTTATTTCATTGTCATAAATATATTTTTTAACCATTTTTATTATTTTTTTTAACAACTTTATCCCAGTATAATTGCTTTACAATGGTGTGTTAGTTTCTGCTGTTTAACAAAGTGAATCAGCTATATGTATGCATATATCCCCATATCTCGTCCCCCTTGCATCTCCCTCCCATCCTCCCTATCCCATCCCTCTAGGTGGTCACAAAGCACCGAGCTGATCTCCCTGTGCTATGAAGCTGTAAACCACTAGCTATCTATTTTACATTTGGTAGTGTATATATGTCAATGCTAATCTCTCACTTTGTTCTAGCGTAACCTTCCCCCTCCCCATGTCCTCAAGTCCATTTTCTACATCTGTGTCTTTATTCCTGTCCTGCCCCTAGGTTCATCAGAACCATTTTATTTTTCTGGATTCCATATATATGTGTTAGCATACGGTATTTCTTTTGCTCTTTCTAACTTACTTCACTCTGTATGACAGACTCTAGGTCCATCCACCTCACTACAAATAACTCAATTTCATTTCTTTTTATGGCTGAGTAATTTCCCATTGTATATATGTGCCACATCTTCTTTATCCGTTAATCTGTTGATGGACACTTAGGTTGTTTCCGTGTCCTGGCTACTGTAAGTACTGCTGCAATGAACATTGTGGTACATGTCTAATTTTGAATTATGGTTATTTCAGGGTATATGCCCAGTAGTGCATTGCTGGGCCATGTGGTAGTTCTATTATTAGTTTTTTAAGGAATCTCCATAGTGGCTGTATTAATTTACATTCCCACCAACAGCGCAAAAGGGTTCCCTTTTCTCCACACCCTCTCCAGCAATTATTGTTCATATGTTTTTTGATGACGGCCATTCTGACCCGTGCAGGGTGATACCTCATTGTGGTTTTGATTTGCATTTGTCTAATGATTAATGATGTTGAGCATTCTTTCATGTGTTTCTTGGCAATCTGTATGTCTTCTTTAGAGAAATGTCTATTTAGGTCTGCCCATTTTTGGATTGGGTTGTTTGTTTTTTTGATATTGAGCTGCATGAGCTGCTTGTAAATTTTGGAGATTAGTCCTTTGTCAGTTGCTTCATTTGCAAATATTTTCTACCATTCTGAGGGTTGTCCTTTCCTCTTGTTTATGGTTTCCTTTGCTGTGCAAAAACTTTTAAGTTTCATTAG